>NW_024063426.1:0-120430 GCF_006381635.1 Hibiscus syriacus
AATTGTATTTATCCTTGAGTGTTCTAGAATTGTGCAAACATCTTACCTTGTGAGGTTTTCTTGTAAGTTTGCAAATTTGTAATCTTCTCTTTGGGAAAAAGAGTGTTCTCAAGAGTTGGGGTATACTCTTGAGGGATTTTGTAAGGTTATCTCTTTGGCCTCAAAAGAAAGAACAAATTAGTGAATTTGTTGGAAAATCCTTAGTGTGGATAGCTAAGGTAGTGGACGTAGACTTTGTTTGAGAAAGTCGAACCACTGTAAATCGCTGTGCAATTTCTTTAAATTTTCTGCAAAAGCTTCCACGAAATTTTTAATTGCCAATTCACCCCCTCTTGGCCGATTCCGTAGATCGATTAACTCAACAATTGGTATCAGAGCCTCACTCATTTGAAGGTTTAATCGCCTCTTGAGTCGATTCGGGAAGAGTTACATCGATTACCAAGTCATCAATGGCCTCCACTTCAAATTACGACTCCGGTCTTGATTCGATGCCCGTCAACAAGCCTCCTTTCTTCAATGGAGCTAATTACGCCTATTGGAAGAATAGAATGATGTACTTCATTCAAGCAAGTGACATGGGAGCATGGAATGCCATAGAAGAAGGATACATCAAGCCTATCACTCATCCAAGGTTGTGGAGTGAAGGAGAGACAAGAATGTTCTAGCTCAACTCCAAAGCCATCCATATTATTTTTTGTGCTCTTGGACCAGATGAATACGGAAGAGTTTCATCGTGTACAACCGCCAAAGAAATATGAGACAAGCTTCAAGTCACACATGAAGGTACATATGAGGTAAAGAAATCAAAAATTAGTATTCTAACACATAGCTATGAAAATTTCAGGATGAAACCAAATGAAGACATCAAAGCTATGACGGATAGATTTTCAACGATTGTCAATGGTCTCAAATCATATGGAGAGATCATCTCAAATGAAAAGCTTGTGAGGAAGTTAGTCTACTCCCTCCCAAAATCATGGCAATCAAAGAAGACGGCAATCATCGAGTCTAAGGACCTATCGTCCTTAACTCTTGAAGAACTTATCGGTTCACTCCTCACTCATGAGATGATGCTCGAAGATGAGGTGAACCTTGATAAAGTTGAAGAGACACCAAAGAAAAAGGAGAAGAAGAAAAATATTGGAGTTGCTCTCAAATCCACAAAAGATGAGAGTGATTCTAATAATGATGATGATGACGAGGAAATGGCATTGTTTGCCAAACGGTTCAGAAAAATGATGAGACCTTACCAAGGAAGAAAATTCAAACGAAACGAAGGCCTCAAAAATGAACCAAAAGAGAAGGACCCAATCATTTGCTATGAATGCAAAAAGCCGGGGCATGTCAAATATGATTGCCCACAATTGAAGAAAAAGGGTCAATCAAAGAATAAGCACAAGGCTCATGTGGCTACATGGAGCGATGAAGAAGGTTCCGATGAAGAGGAACAAGAAGTAGCAAACTTGTGCTTGATGGCATTCGGGGAAGATTCTAAGGTAACCTCTAACTCATCCGATTTTGATGATTTATCTTATGATGAGTTATTTGAGGAGTACAATGGGTTGGCTTCGAATTATGAGAAATTGTTTTTAAAATATAAAAATGATGTTTCAAAATTGAAAAATGAAAACAAACTCATATCCAAAACCAACAACGATCTTGAAAGTAAAATCAAAGATTTGCAAATCAAACTAGAAGAGTTTGAAAAGAAAAATTTAGATTTGCAAAATTTACTTTCAAAGATCAATGATGATCATCAAAAGAAAATTGATGATCTTAAAACTTCTTTTGATAAAGTTGGAACAAAACATTTTGAAAAAGGTGGAAATTCAAAATCCAACTTTGTTAGAAAAAGTTTTAGAAACTACAATCATAGAGGTCCCCAAAGAACCTCTAATGGAAAAATCATTAGAAGTATGTGGGTTCCTAAAGAACTCATTACTACTAAAGATAAAAATATCCTATACAAATGGATACCTAAGGGGACTAGGATTTTGGAAACTAATGAATATGGACCCAAAAGAATTTGGGTACCAAAAATCAAAAATTAATCTATGTTTGTAGGGAAAGGAGCATTGCTACAAGGCACGGGAAACAAATTCAAACTCATGGTACCTTGATAGTGGATGCTCAAGACATATGACCGGAGACAAAAGCCGGTTCATTGAGCTTAACGCCAAAAATGGAGGAGAATTGACTTTTGGAGACAATTCAAAAGGTCATATTGAAGGTATTGGTACAATAGGTAATACCTCTTCCATACAAATTAAGAATGTTTTATATGTGAATGGATTAAAGCATAATCTATTGAGTATTAGTCAATTATGCGATAAAGGATTCAATGTCTTACTTGAAATTAATGGTTGTAAAGTCATTGACATTGCATCTAATCGGATTATGCTTGTTGGTCATAGAATAGGAAACATTTACATGGTGCATTTAGATTCTATTGATATGACTAATTTATGCCTAGTTGCTAAGGATGAGCATGATAGTTGGTTATGGCATAGGAGACTAGGTCATGCTAGTATGAGTGTTTTGCAACGGTTAATTCAAGGAGACTTAGTAAGAGGGTTGCCTAAGCTTAAATTTGATAATGATAAAATCTGTGATGCTTGTGCTAAAGGAAAACAAAAACGAGTTTCTTTTAAATCTATTAATGATGTATCAACTAGTAGAGTATTACAATTGATCCATTTAGATCTTTTTGGGCCAACTGGAACTACTAGCTTGGGAGGAAAACAATATGCATTTGTCTTGGTAGATGACTATTCTAGATACACTTGGGTTCTATTCTTAAGTACTAAATATGAAGCATTAGAAAATTTCATCACATTTTCAAAAATAATCCAAAATGAAAAAGGTTACTCTATCACTAGTGTTAGAAGTGATCATGGAACTGAATTTGAAAATCTTGGATTTATTGAGTTTTGTAATTCTAATGGTATTAGCCATAATTTTTCAGCACCTAGAACCCCTCAACAAAATGGAGTTATTGAGAGGAAAAATCAAACTTTAGAAGAAATGGCTAGAACCATGCTTTGTGAAAATAATTTGCCAAAATATTTTTGGGCGGAAGCCACAAATACCGCTTGTTATGTTGTAAATCGAGTAATGATTAGGCCAATTTTTAAGAAAACTCCATATGAAATTCTCAAAAATAAAAAGCCTAACATTAGCTATTTTCATCCTTTTGGATGTAAATGTTTTGTTTTAAATAACGGTAAAGAAAATCTTGGCAAATTTGATGCTAAAAGTGATGAAGGAATTTTTCTGGGTTATTCCTTAAATTCTAAAGCTTATCGTGTATTTAATAAAAGAACTTTAGTTGTAGAAGAGTCTATACATGTTGTTTTCGATGATAATCCCCTTCCAAGGAAGGATTCTTCTGTTAATGATGATGTAGGTATTGCACAAACAAATGACGTTAGACATGACGTTGGAGAATCATCATCAAAGGAAGAAACAAAAGATGAGGAATCTCATGATCCCCTCGAGAATCCAACCATTGAAGAAAGGGAAGTATCTTTTCCAAGAGAGTACAACTATGTCAAGGATGGTGAAATTATAGGTGATCCATCAAAAGGGGTAACTACTCGATCTTCTCTTAGAAATATCTGTAATTATGTTGCATTTATTTCATGCATAGAGCCTAAGAACATCAAAGAAGCATTAAAGATGAACATTGGATTATGGCTATGCAAGAAGAATTAAATCAATTTGAGAGAAGTAAAGTATGGACATTAGTTGAAAGGCCTAGTAATAAATCTACTGTAGGTACTAGATGGGTTTTTAGAAATAAACTTGATGAAAGTGGTAATATAGTGAGGAACAAGGCTAGACTTGTTGCTCAAGGCTATACTCAAGAAGAGGGCATAGACTATGATGAAACATACGCTCCCGTAGCTAGGATGGAAGCAATTAGAATGTTATTAGCATTTGCATGTTTTCATGAATTTAAATTATATCAAATGGATGTTAAAAGTGCATTTTTAAATGGTTTTATAAAAGAAGAAGTGTATGTGGAACAACCTCCAGGTTTTGAAGATTCAAAATTTCCAGATCACGTTCTTAAATTGACAAAAGCTCTTTATGGTTTAAAACAAGCTCCTAGAGCTTGGTATGAAAGATTGTCAAATTTTTTAATTGAAAAAGGTTTTTCAAAAGGAAAGGTTGACACTACATTGTTTTTAAAACATAAAGGTAAGATTTATTAGTAGTTCAAATTTATGTTGATGATATAATATTTGGCTCTACTAATGATGTTCTTTGCCAAGAATTTTCTAAGCTAATGCAAAGTGAGTTTGAGATGAGCATGATGGGGGAGCTCTCATTTTTCTTGGGACTCCAAATCAAGCAAAGAAAAGATGGCATCTTCATTAATCAAGCTAAGTACGTCAAAGATATGCTCAAGAAGTTTGGACTGGAAAATGGGAAACCTCATAACACTCCAATGAGCTCTTCAACAAAGCTTGACTTAGATGAAGGAGGTAAATGTGTAGATGTTAAATTATATAGGTCAATGATTGGCTCTTTGCTTTATCTAACTGCAAGTAGACCGGACATTATGTTTAGTGTTTGCTTATGTGCTAGATTTCAATCATGTCCTAAGGAATCACATTTACTAGCTGTTAAGAGAATCTTTAGATACCTTAAGGACACTCCTAGTTTAGGACTTTGGTATCCTAGAGACTCTAGCTTTAGCTTGCATGCCTTTTCTGATGCGGATTATGGAGGATGCAAATTAGATAGGAAAAGCACCTCCGGTACTTGTCAATTCCTTGGAAATATGCTGATTTCTTGGTTTTCAAAGAAGCAAAATTGTGTTGCATTATCTACCACTGAAGCGGAATACATTTCAGCCGGTAGTTGTTGTGCACAAGTTTTATGGATGAAACAACAAATTTTTGATTATGGAATTGAAGTAGGTACCATTCCTATCAAGTGTGACAATACTAGTGCTATTTGTCTCACTAAAAATCCCATCCAACACTCTAGAACTAAGCACATTGAAATAAGACATCACTTCATTAGGGACCATGTCACTAAGGAAGATGTAGTTCTAGAATTTGTTGATACTTTGCACCAATTAGCGGATATTTTTACAAAACCCTTAGATAAAGAAAGATTTTGGACACTTAGAAGAGAATTAGGTTTAACTGACCTATCTTCACTTAGTGTTTAAAATAATTTAGCACTTTTAATAAATACTGAAAAATGCTTATAATAATAATTTTTGATTGTATTCTTGCTATTAGTTAGGGGGAGTTTATGATTCTTAATAAAAATTAATTTTATGTTCAAATAAAGTTTGAAGATTAATTTGATTGATTGAACATAATTAATTTTTGATATATGAGTTGCCATTACCATTAGAGCCAAATTATTTAGCATTTTAAGTGTTTAAAACGGATTTTTGACATTTTTGTGCTTCATGCACCGATGCATTTAACAATGCATCGATGCATCCTTGAATATGCATCGATGCATAAGACCATGCACCGATGCATCCGTCGGGTTTTAGGTTTTAAAGGCTTCATCTTCTTTATTTTTCAAAACCTAAACTCTAAACTTCTCACGACTGTTCGTCCCTTTCTCACCCTAAATCTCCATTTTGCTCAAAACCTTCAGGAAATCATCGGATTCTTCAAGATTTTTATCCTACAAACCTGCTACACTCATTAAATCGTGCAAAACATCTCCTCATTCCCCTCAATCCGAATTTTTCAAGGTATTTTCACAAAAACTCTATTTCATTAAATTTTTGAACTTAGGACTAGTTTAGATTAGTTCTAGTTTGAAATAATTATCGGGCATTGGCTATATGATGATTCTAAACTAGTTTCTACAATGAATTTCATCAAAAACGCATAATCTTTCAAAATTGTTTTTGAAATTTCGAATTAAAAAAAATCGAAAATTACTGATTCAATTGTGTTGTTTTCATGAAAAACTATGCGTATTATGACATTAATTTTAAATAGTTTTCAAAAATTTGCCCATTAGGACTTTGTTAGAGAACCTTGAATTATTGAGGACTCATTTGAGTTTTGGGATTAATTGTTGTGCATACATGTGTTTTAAAATTGCAGGTGATATTTCTTTTCCAATTTCCCTAACCATGTCTAATCCCAAACGCCCTAGGTCATCCTCGAGTCGGTCTCACCAAAACCGTCCTCCTGCTCCTAGAGCTCAAAATCCATCCAATATTCCTTCATCCCTCATTAGTACTTGTTTTAACATGCCTGAAAACCATATGGATGAATTGTACTCTAGGTACATGAACTCCTTCCAATCCTATCGTATTAGGGAAGAGCGTATTCCTTCTCTACAAGCTATGATAAAACTTGAATTTGAATACCTCTCAATTCTTCGCCGATGGAAGTTTGATAAACTCTTTTCTCTTCAACCCATCGTCTTTCACCAACTTGTCCGCATCTTTTATTCCAATGCGGTTTGTATTCAGAACACAACTTAGTGCGGTACTATAGCGATTAGATCCTATCTTTTAGGACAATATATCACTATTACTTCTGAATCCATCGCAACTCATTTTGGTTTAGATGACGAGGGTTTATTTAATGAGAAGGAAGATGTGGAATATCCATATCTTCCTAATGCTAGTGTCAGTACCTTTAGGTCTCACCACGATCGATTTCTTCACTTAATGATCTCTTGGTGGTTTAGACCAACCGCAGGTCGGTACTCCACACTACGTACTACAGACTTATGGTGGATGCACTGTATAAAGAACAAAAAGAAAATCAATTTTCCACATATTGTCTTTAGCGCGCTTGTCGATATCATAAACATCATTCCCTCAAAGCATGTAGAAACCCTACCTTATGGTTGTCTACTAAGCAATTTGTTTATCAAACTCGGCCTAGATGTCTCCCTTGACAATCCTATTCCGCTCCAAAACCCAATCAATATCACATCCTTAAAGAAATCGGATTGGAAATTGGATGAGAACACCGGACTATGGTCTTTTCGACCCGGTAAGCAAACCCCGGGAGCTAGTTCTTCACGAGCTGCTCCTAGTTCTTCTCGTGCTCCTCCTCCTCCTCCAGCTCCTGATGCTGATAATGATCCAGAGCTTCAAAGGCTTATGAGAGATATTGACGAGGAAGTACCAGCTCGGCAAGATGATCAAACGCCACCTTATTTCCAATCTTTTCTAGAGTCGTTTGATCTGCGTTTTGCTTCCATGGAGTCTACGATAACTGAGTTTCAGAGGGAGATGCGTGATCGTATGGATGCTCTTACTCTTGAAGTTAGAGCTCATTATCCTCCTCCTCCTCCCGATTCCGCTATGGATGATTAAACGTTATTTGATGATATTTGGTTTTAAACTTTAAGAACTTGGATTGTTAAACTTTTTGATTTGAATGTTTATGTTTGTTTGGATGTTTGGATGCTTGAATGTTTGAACTTAATTTTAATATATTTGGTTTGAATTTTATTCATTTTGCATCATTAGATATATGACCAATTATGCCATTTCACATTTTATTATGAATATTGTTTATGAAAACTAATGGCTAATCTCTCTTTTGATTGTGATCTTAGCAGCTTATTATTAATATATCAATTGGCTAATGTTTTTCAAAATTCTTGTTTAAAACGTTTATATAGAGTCTTTTTGATTTAACAAAAAGGGGGAGAAAATTTAAGATGTGCTATAGTAAGGGGGAGTAAGTTTTTCAAAATCGATTTCAAAAATAATTTCTTAAACAAATATTAAAATTACTCAAATGTTTTGTTATATCAAAAAGGGGGAGATTGTTGAAAACATTTTTGATATTTCGATATAACAAATTAAGTTAAATGAATTTTAAGATTTTACAAATGATTTTACAATTTTATATTCGATTCAATTAACCGAATATCAAATTATTACTCCAAGTTTTTCAAGATCAATTTTAATCCTTACTAAATATGTAAAATTGTGATTTGTACTTAAACTATTTTTGAAACAATTTTCACAAAGTATTTTGAACCAAAAACAAGCCTTAAATCAATTATTCAAAGGCATGCACCGATGCATCAGTACATGCATCGATGCATCAATGAATTAATTGAACATCGAATGCATTCCATGCACCGATGCACTCTCCATGCATCGATGTACTCTGAATATTTTCAAAACATCGAATGCATTTGATGCATCGATGCACAATCCATGCATCGATGCATCAGGCTATTTTTCAAACATCGAATGCATTTCATGCATCGATGCATACTTGGTGCACCGATGCATCAAGTGTTCCAACGGTCAAAATATTTGAATTTTACACGAATGCACCGATGCATACTTGATCATGCATCGATGCATGAGACGCTCCACCTAGAAAAATTAATTGTTTTCACACTTAAACGGCTCTATTATCCCCACTAATTATCACCAACGTTCAGAATTGATTCAAGGGGTATTTAAACAAGTTCTGGAGCCATTGATCAACAACAAGAAACATCAATCAACTAGAATCAAGAGAGAATCAAAGAGAAAGCATCAAACCTCAAGTTTGAGTATTTCAAGCCTATTTTTCATCCAATATTCATTTGCTTTCAAGAACACTTTTGTACTCAATTGTATTTATCCTTGAGTGTTCTTTTCTTTGTTCTAGAATTGTGCAAACATCTTACCTTGTGAGGTTTTCTTGTAAGTTTGCAAATTTGTAATCTTCTCTTTGGGAAAAAGAGTGTTCTCAAGAGTTGGGGTATACTCTTGAGGGATTTTGTAAGGTTATCTCTTTGGCCTCAAAAGAAAGAACAAATTAGTGAATTTGTTGGAAAATCCTTAGTGTGGATAGCTAAGGTAGTGGACGTAGACTTTGTTTGAGAAAGTCGAACCACTGTAAATCGCTGTGCAATTTCTTTAAATTTTCTGCAAAAGCTTCCACGAAATTTTTAATTGCCAATTCACCCCCCTCTTGGCCGATTTCGTAGATCAATTAACTCAACACCTACAAAGTTGATGGACTCATGGTTGGTTGGGCATTCACTCTCGTGATGATTACCTTGGCATAACAGACATGCCAAGCTAGTTGCTTTCACTTTCTTCACATCAGTGGAACGTTGTAAGTTCTTCAACATATTAGTGATGGCTGAGAGTTGAGCGGACACCGAATCCTTGGTATCTAACTCAAATGCTCCAGGTGTTCTCCTTTCACTCCCAAGCCTTGAGGAAGGAAACTGATAATCATTATTAGCAATCCTGTCCAAGATAGCAAACGCCTCAGTAGGTGATTTATCCAGCAATGTCCCATTTGCTGAGGCATTCAGTAACATCCTCGTGGGTGCATTGACTCCATTATAGAACATGACTACTTGAGTCCAATCATGAAAACCATGATTTGAACACTTCCGAAGCAAACTCTTGTAACGGTCCCAACACTCATACATGGATTCGTCGTCGCCCTGGCGAAAATAAGATATTTCATTCCTTAGCTGCGTATTCATGTTTGGTGGGTTGTACCTCAATAAGAAACTCTTGCAAAGATCGGCCTATGATTCCATAGAACCGGCTGGTACACCACTCAACCAAGCCCTTACTCGGTCACGCAATGAATACGGAAAAATCTTTAATTTCAAAAAATCCTAATGCACTCCTTCTTGGCGAAAAGAATCACAAACTTCCAGAAAATTACGAATGTGCTGTCTGGCATCTTCAGTTGGCATACCTCCAAACTGCCCAATAGAATTCAACATGTTGAACATGACTGGTTTCAGCTCGAAATGTGCAGTTTGAATTTCAGGTGCCACAATCCCAGGATTCAGATCATCCAGCATCGGATTTAAGTGATCGCGAATAAAGCGCGGCCTAACAGCAGAATCAGCATTGTCTAATGCCGCGGTAGTATGATTTCCATCATCCTGACCAATGCCTTGGTTTCCAATCTAATACATATTTCTTTGAGCACGTATTCTTCTTCTAAAGAGTCTTTCAATCTCAGGTTCTATTGGTTCCAAAGGCTCTTCAGAATTTCTTCTAGGCATATACTAGATAAACCTGAAAATAAAACAAAAATATCAAGTAAACTATACACAAATAAAAATGCAAAACAAAATAATATGCTCTGGCAAAACTAAATAACTTCAGGCTGCCAATCCCCGGCAACGACGCCAAAAACTTGTTCGCGTATTGTGAGTACTATAAATTATACGCAAATAATGTGCTAGTATATACAATCTCTCAAGTAATATAATGATGAGTGAGTATCGTCTCCACAGGGATTGGGTGAAATTACAAAAGTCTAACCAAAGCAATGCACTATTCTATTTAAGTATAGTTAGTCTTGATATATACAAATGTCACGACAATGTAAATGTGTATGCTGGTGGATATGGAGTGATGGTCTGATGGTGTAGCAAATGGAAATGCAATGGCAATGATGGATGTTTAATGTTGAGTATGGTGAAATGTCAAGGCAATGAAAAATGGTAAAACAGTAAATAAAAAGAAAATAGAATGAAAATAAAATAATCCTCACGTGACAAGCTTCCAAGAGAATGAATGGTAGGGATTGATCTAAGGATGCTAAACTTATTTCTCAAGTATATTTAAGCTACCTGGTCTTTACTTACTCGACAGCGCTTTCCTAAAGTGTTCAAAAGAACCTAACAGAATAGGATGCCAAGGCATCTGCTCTCACTCAACAATGTTGGCCAGCCTGCCATATTGATAAAGACACCCTTTTTAGTCATTGAAATCCTATCCTAGCCTCTTCTGAGATCTAAGGGATTAAGTTATAATATTCCTAGGCCGATTCAAAGCCCCTTGAAAATAACTCATTGCTTATGAGGATCTTATCTTGCGTTTCTTCCGTATACTTACAAGTATTTTTAGTATAGGATTCTTCCGAATACCTAACCTTCATCTAAGAAATGGACATTTTCATGCCTCTTACAAGCCTAGATGGTGAAGCATTCATAAGTAAAGCAAATAAAGAACCAAAATAAACTTAAATATACCATTAAAAATAAAGTTCAAACAACCATTAAATCAACCACCACCAAATAAGTTAGTTCATAGTGGGGTTCAAAATATCCAAACACAAAGTCATGAAAATATTTGTTCCAACAACCCACAAATAAATATAGAATAGCAGCAAAAAGAGAAGTTGAGAAGAAGCCTTCGACGCTCCACCGGAGGTCTCCTCTCGGCCACCGTGAACCACCTAGCTCGCTAGCTCCTTTCGGCTCCTAGCTCGCCACTCCTTGGAGCTTTATCAATGGAGGAATATCTCAAGGAAGAAGAAGGGAAAAGGAAAAATAAAAATCTAATTTTCGCTACAGTGTGCGTCCTCTTTTTCTTTCTCCCATGAGGTGTCATATATAATAAAAAAATATCTAGGGTAATGATGAGGTTGTTGGGTGATGTTGGGTGCAAAATACCCCTCATACCCCTAAAATTACATGTTGTGCATGAACCTTATCCTTCAAGTGACAATGGTCCTCTTGCAGCTGTGGCAGACAGTTACAGAGACAGTTGTCTAGTACCAGCTGTCCTTGTGCAGAAATATCTTTTTTTTTCTTTTTCTGCGCCAGAAATGCCGAGGCATTTCATTCTGCTTTAGCAACGTGTGATGTCGCGGCATTGCTTCCCAAAGAATCCCTTTTCTTGCTATTCCCTGCACACCACAAACAAACTGCACCTTTTCCTCAAGCAGCACCATTAAGAAATAAAATAACACTACCACCATAAATGCAACTATATGCAACTACATGATCCCAAAATGCCTAAAATGAGCTTTTAAACAAACAATAACTTAAGTGAAAAAGGCCTTAAAAGTAGCCTTTTTAGGAAGTTATCAGTAACCCTTCTGTCATAAGGTTCTGAACCTTTAATTTCAGCATTATGCAATTTTCTGTAGAATGACCAAAATCTCCAGAATGGTAATTACATGGATTCTTGATATTTTTCCAATTTGGATGCAAATAAGTATTAGGAGGAATTGGTGTCAAGAGACCATTTTCAAAGAGAAAGGGTAACAACTCTGAATACAAAATTAGAATTAGAAAGAGATGTTCCATCATTTTTTCTTTCTTGACCTTTTTATCCATTTTCAATGGGACTTGTTCCATGTTTCTCTTTTTTGTACCAACTTCAATATCCATGCTATCTGTCATATTTCCTGATTCGTGAAAATGAGTTGGATTTCTATATTCTACAATAGGTTCTTGGTCATTTGTCATCATATCATTGAAATCCAGACTTTTTCCTGAGTCTTCATGCTCAATAGGGTCTTCTAACATTTTCCCTCCATATAACAAAGTAATCATTATATTCATCATTTTAGACATCTGTTCTCTGGACTCAGCTTGGAACCTTCTTATTTTTTCAAACATTTCTCGTTGGATTTCCACAAGTTGTTCTTGGATTCTCTCAATCCTTCCAACTCGAGTCAATATTCCATTAATTGCTTTCAATCTTTTAAAGACCTGCCCTGATTTGCAGAACTTCTGATTCCAAATCTTTCACTGATTACTCCTATGTTTTCATGATTGATACATGTTATCATGCTATGCAAAACATGAATATAAATGCGAATGTAAATGCATGTATAAAATAGTGTAATTCAAGAATGATTATCTTAAAACAACTTCCATTGAACACAAAAAGGGCTTTTCAGTACATCCACATGATCATTACATATAAGGGATAACTTTTCCTCCTAGTTTCTCTATTTCCTTAAAAAGCCAAGTTAATTTCCATTTATGTTCTAGAATCGGGTCATCATCCTGCTTCAGTTCCCTTGTAAAGCCAACTAAATTTTCCAGTTTGTGGGCTACCTTGCTTGCTTGAGCAGCAGCTTTCTTCAAGTCATATTCTTTTCCTCGAACCTTGCCTGCCATTTCCTAAAGTTACAGACAATATTGTTCATTTTCTTTCATAAGGGAGTCCTTTTGTTCAAGAAGTTCTTGTACCAGATCTCCATAATCATCCACCATTTTCATCAATGTGTAGTTCTGAGCTCTAGTGGATTTTAATTCAGCATTAATCTCACATTGATGGATCAGATATGAAGTTTCCATGTTGGTTATATCCTTCTTCAATATCTGGTTTTTAGCTTGACATTTCTCCAAATTGGTGATGATTTCATTGTATATTTCTTCAGTAATTTGAAAGTCATAGGAGAATTTCTTTGTTTGATCCTCATGTTGTTTTTTCCAATACTCAACATCATTCTTCAGTTTAATGATTTCTGCTATCCATTCTTCAGGAGTATTTTCGAATCCAATATCTTTGAAGGTTTGACTGACTTTTCGGAAATCATCAGGCATGGCTTCGATCTCTGTGCTTAATTTCTTGTTTTCGTTTTTCCAAAAAACAAGATTGAGCTTCATAAAAATTCTCTCCCTTGTGACTGCTTCTATTGATATTCTTACCATAAAAATATTTTGGTACCAATCTGACGGGATTTTTATGTGCATACCCTTCCATTATTTTAAAAGCTTCTTCCATATATCATTCTTTGACTGATTCAGAGTTTACTTGATCATAAAACCCTTTGTCCATAATGAAAACCTTTGATAATCACTCTTGAATCACACCCTTGAGTATGTTATGATTATGAAAATGCAAACTGAATAATTAATATGTGCATTTCCTGAATATATACAAAAACTGGTTAGTAAGAAAAATCATATCCTAACCTCATGCTTTCTAGTTCCATGCTTTGTTTGGAAAAATAAACCTAACCGCATGATTTCTAATTCGCATGTATTTATTCAAAAATAAAATAATGCTGAATAGATAAAAGACTTAACGTGTTTTTCCTTGTGTACTTAATCTTACAAGACTTATTCAGGTTAGGTTCCACCTAGACTTCAGTTCTAAGTTTATTATATGCTGAGTTTTGGCTCAAGAGTAAGAAGGGTCAACGAATTGTCCTTTTTTGGTGTCCCCTTGGATTGTCAAGCACTCAATCCTGGTATATTACAGACTTTTGGATTAAGTTCAATTCGAAGGAACACACCTCCTTATGTCCATACGAAGGTGAAAACCACACGAGGAACATAAGGTGTGAGCTCAAAGAATGGTCCCCTATCACGTACGGAGGTGAAAACCACACAAGGGAGTAGTTTCTCATTTAATTAAACAGGATAAGAGCGGGGTTTTAGCTCATGTAATGAATGCAGTGCACAGTGGGTGAGGAAAAGCATAAAATAAAAATAATATACAACCTATTATTTTATTTTAATGACCCAAAATTAAATCTGTACACATAAAAACAAAAGGTTAGTAAAATAATAAAAATAATTATAACAAAATTAAAAAAAATTATTATTTACTGCAAAGATGAATAATTAATAAATTAGTGGTTGGACTCTCACTTTTTTTTAAAAAAAATCCCCAGTAGAGTCGCCAAGCTGTCGAGACGTTTCTCTGCCCTGGCGACGGAGAGTGCAAATAGTACACCCCAGACGGTGTAACTAGTCTCGAAAAAGTAAGTGTTTATCTTCTATGAATCAGATAAAACATCAAATTGTAGAGTCTCCCTAATCTTTTATTCGGTGAGATTGCTCACCAAAATGTCATATTATTTTAATAGAAATTCCTAAGAATAATATTAAAATAATACAACTCGGTCCGCTTTACTAGAAAAATGAGTTCGAGAGTCGGTTACGAATGGAAAAGAATTAGCATTCCCACAACGCCCAAAATTGGTACCAATATTTATTAATTAATGATCTTTGCAGTAAATTATAAACTTGTATTTAAAATTTAAATTTACAAATAATTATTATATAGGTAAATGCTAAAGAACATTTAATATAAATATCACTAGTCCTATAATATAAAACATTATAACTATATTGATTAAATTATAAATTATTTATGATTAATCCTAAAATATAAATAATAATAATAATAATAATAAAACATAAAATAATAAAATTAAATAACTAATCCGAAATAATACTAGAATTGTTTATCAATTATGTAATTTACCCTTATTTATTGTATCTAGGTTGAAATATAAATTTATTAATATTTAAGGACTAAACATATAATTTAACCTAAATATATATAAATATGATAATGACTAAAATATAAATAATTAAAATTTAAAAACCAAATTAAAATTAGAAGGAACCTGATTTTGGTTACCAAATTGTAAAATTATAAAATTAGAGGGATCGCACATATAGTTTACCCATGCAAAAATTACAAAGATACCCTCCCCAAAACGACTTCGTTCAAGAGAGGGTAATTAGTACAAAATCAGTCTTTTGAGGACCATCTCTCCCGTTTCTCTCTCTCTCTCTAAACCGAGAAAGTTCTCTCGCTTCTCTCTAAACTCTCCACCGGAGAGTAGCCAGTCACCAGTCGACTACCTTATTCTGCCATCATCCGCCACCGCCAGCCACCACCTACGGTGGCCAGATATCAACAAAATATACCAAATCACTCCCCTTTTTTCCCTAAACACGATACTATTACCCTTTCCCTCTAAAAATCCCTAAATCGCAGTAGATATAAGGAAATATACCTTCGAAGCTCGACTTCTCCGGTGGTGCGTGGAGGTACGTGAGTGCTCCGACAAGGGTAAGGCTTCTCTCACTCTCTTCCTTATATTTTTCTGGACTTTGGTTGCTGTGTATTGGGTAGTTTGCTTCCTATCTTGCTCTCGGTTTGCTGCTATTGTTTTCTTTACAGGAACGATTGAGTCCTTATATAGGGCTCAATGATGCTTCCTTTGGACTGGTCACAAAGGTGTACTCCGGTGAGTCACCAAGGTTATGGCGTTGACTCACCTAGAGTGATGTGTTGTACGTCTGGTATTGATCTTCTAAAGACTTCGGGAGAACTCTACTGGATTCTGGAGAGGCGACAACCTTCAGTTGGAGCTGTGGAATGAGGTGGCCGGAATAGACCCTAGGGTTGCAATGATACCCTAGGGTTTCTGCTGGTTGCACTGGTGATCGTGGGATCTGCACCTGATCGTGCCGATGGAGTACTGGGAGCTTCTGGCGACGTTGGAGTTGAGATGAAACCCTAGCAGCTTATGGGTATCCTTATTGGGCCTATTAGATACGGTCCTGGCTCGGGTTGCTGAGCCTGGATCTAAATTGGGCCTGTGTGCCTTGTAATTGGGCATGTGTGCCTCTCTTTGTAACCGGGCCTTTGGGCTTAAATAATAATAATATTATTATTATATATAAACGTATATAATTAACATATATAATAAACATCACTTGAACGAAAACAACCGTCGACAAGTACTATAAGAACAATATTGATACTATTCTTTTGAGAGGAAAAATCAGAGTGATTTTTTAGGGGAGTATCAATACTCATTATAAGAGTATTGATACTCAGGGTCTGATTTCGAGACCAGCCAGGTGGGTATCGAAACCATTTTTCCGATATAAAATTTTGGTATTGGTACTCTAAGTGAGTATCGATGCCAAGGGTAGAGTATCGATACTTATCATAGGAGTACCGATACTAATCCTTTACTTTCAATAGAAATCAGCCGTGGAACATCGATACCCTTAAGGGAGTATCAATACTAAAGAGGTGATATCGATATTGAGAGGTTAGTATTGATACCAGAGTGCATTTTAGGGCATTATTTTAATAAACTTAAAGAAGAAAGGATGCTTCCCAAGAACCCAATAATTACTCTCAAATAAGACTACAAGTGATAACAATAATATTATTTAAGAAAAAGTAGAAACGAGAATAATTAGGGTGACATAAAACTAGTCTTTATTGAATACTTGGGAAACGATCAGGACAACCATGTCACTTTAGTAAATGATACTAGTATCGAGAAATAGAATCAATACGAATATCCTTAGGTAGTGCGCGAGGCGCTTTAAACTGACTAACTAGGGCCAAGGCCCGATACTCGCGAGGGGTGGGTTAGTCGAGGGTGTTGTGTAAAATGTAGAGATTCTGGACCTCATCCTCGGTAGACTAGATGGTGTGTGAGCTTCGAGATGCAAAACCCTTAGTCACACCATGATATTCACTATTGCATTATACTCGATAGCTTGAGCATTTACTGAACACTTTAAATTTGGTTTAGTTGTTAGTGTGGCACTAGGCTAGTGAGCTCAACATTTGGAATTTGTTTCTTTACGAAGGTTAGTAGGAGAATCTTTCGAGGAGCCCTTTTGGGCAGTCGAGATCCAGACCAAGGGTGTGCAGAGTACGTCTCGAGATATCTTCTTTAGAGGGCATGTATTATTTGTAGACCCTAATTGTGTATTCGAGACATAACTTTATTTTGCAAAGTGGTTTGTATATTTTGGTATACTTGTACTTTTGGGAGCTCCCCGAGTTAAACTTATTGTATATATATTTATGGTTAACTTATTGGAATTAAATGGTTTTTTAAAATAATGGTTTAAACGAGTAATTAAAAGAAAAATTTTGAATTAACCACTCCAGTTATTCTATGTGACATTCTAATCGGTTGATTGTGTGTCGTATTGGTCTAGGATATTACATAATTAATGAAATCGAGTCGAATTAAATGTAATAGTTTAAACTAACTGTAATATGTGTGTTTGCTTTTTCTATATGGACCCATGTGGTTTGTCGTAGCACCAAGAAACGTGTAACATGTCATTTAGAAAGATAAACGTGTAACAACATTCTGACTTTGAGGGCTGCATCGACTGGAGGAGAGAAATGGGTTAAACCCAGTACAACCATAAGCATGATAAACAACCGAACCCTATGCTCCATCATACTCGATTCTGTAATAATTTAGGGTTTTCTGGTTTTTATGTCTATTGTAAAAATAAACATCTTATTGTTGTTTATATAGGAGTTTCACCATCGATGAGTTTGTTAATTAAGATCAAGAAGTTATATTATTACTGAACATTTGAGATTTTAATTTCCTTAAAAGTTATTGTTTAGTTTTATTGCATTTAATGGTGTTGGATTCTCTTTGATCATATTCATAATTTATATTTCTCTATTTTTTTTGTTTATGACAAAAAATCGTTTCTTGAAAATTTCACAATAGGCATGATCCTAATTCGTAAAAAGCACTTATATTATAATTTTTATAGGTAAATATTTATTTATGTATTCTCGCATCATTTTTTAAAAGAAGTTATTTTACAATTCATAAAATAATTGATTTTTCTTAACTTAGTTAAGACCATGAGTGATATGATAAAGAAAGTCATTGAAATAATCTCTCATTTATGAATGTTACATACTTAATACATTCAAGTTTGTCACAATAAAAATCAATACAGATTGGGTCTAGACAAAACCCATTGAGCAAGAGTGTGCGCCAATTGGTTCGCCTTGTGGTTGGCATAAAAATCTTTTAAGGTCACAGTTCCTCTCTAGCAAAGTACGAGCCTCGTCGAGCAGCAATCCGATGGTTGAAACATCCTCCCTTTGGTTTGAAAGCATGTTAACAATCACATCTCCTTCAATAATGATTGTGGACCATCCGTTTTCAATGGAAATTTTTATCTTTTAGTAAAGGCCATCACTTCTGAAGATTTTACCGTGAATAATGATGTTTAGCACCTAAACTATTAATTTTTTTTCTATTTTATTATCTAATTTTTTTTAAATTATTTCTAATATTTAGTTTATGTTTTAATTCGATATCACATCTCCTTCAGTAATGATGTTTAATACCTAAACTATTACTTTTGTTCTATTTTGTTATTTAAACTTTTCTTAAATTATACCTAACATTTAGTTTATGTTTTAATTTGATACTCGCTATTAAAAACTTAACAGAACTGCTAACGTAATATTTAAAAAAAAAATCAATGATGACGTGACATTACCTTATAGTGAGACATCAACATCAATGTTAAGTTTTTAATAATAATATACCAAATTGAAACATAAACTAACGTTAAAAAGTCCAGCAGGCTCAAGCCCAAGGCCAACCATTTGATTGGCCCAATCCTTCCCTAAGGAGATAGATGGACTTAGGCAGATCAATTGGGAGGAAAAATTTAAGTCTAAACCACCACCTGGAGCTATCGAAAAATTCGACGAGAAGTTAATAACACAACCAATACAATGTTATCATAAAATATGACATAAAATTAAGTAGTTAATTGTATTATATGTGTCATAGATATTAAAGTATTGATGTCATAAAATGTATTTCTAGTTTGAGAAAAAATAAAATTATAAATACTTAAAAAATTACTTAATATTCTAAACATGAAAGGGCATTCTTATAATATAATGCATTAGCTGTTGGTATCCACAAAAACATAGAAGATAAGTGAATGGTTTTTTGGTACCAAAACCATAATTGCTATGTAAATCAAATGCTCGTAATGATTAGTTTTTAAATATTATTATTTATAATTTCAAAGAAAATTACTAATTTGATAAAACTAAATAAATATTTTTTGAAAAGTAAAATGGTATGTCGTAATTTCAGAAAGATTGGGTAATAGAATGTCAACATTAAAAAAAATTGATGTGAATATTACGAAGGAAAGGAAACGTACTAAATGAAAAATATTAGTAATTAAATATCAGTTTAGTGAGATAAAACGCTCGATAATTAAATAAAGTAATAGATTTAAATCTTGTCATTATGAATAGAGAGAATAGATTAAAATGATGTCCCATGATAGACTTTCATAATATTTCATATTTGATCCGAATTAATTGGTTAATGAATCAAGTAATTATATCAAACAAAATTAGAAAAAAAATAAAATATATATATATATATATATATATATATATATATATATATATAAGTTTTGTTGTTATGATCATGGTTTGCACATGCATCATCAATCATCATCATCAAAATATTTGCTTTTATTTGGCTTATTTTCTCCACCTCACCATTCCATGGGTGACATTTAGGTAGTATGAAAATAACATAACATATATTATTGTTTCATTGTCAATCAAACATCACATTCTAAATAATTGAATACCTAAGCAAGCAATAAGGTGTGGATGCCCACATCCATTTGGCTTTTATGACCATGTGATATACATGTGATGCATTCCACAATCTCATTAAAATACTTTTAAAAATGTTTATTTTTATGCAATTACTCACAAAATATATATATATATATATATATATATTCAATACTTGGAATATAAATAAGAGGGGCAAAACCCTATAGTCTTTTTTTCTCTTCGTTTTTTTTTCTTTTCATTTTGGTTTGGCAGGTCCGATATCAATTTCAGTGGTGGTCGTTGATTATTTGTATTCTTTGTTTCTCGTTTATTTTTTATATGCATATTTATATGTTTTGTGTTTTTTGAATTTTTAATCATTATATCTTTATGATATATTTTTATCTGCCTTTATGACACATATTCTTCTTCCTTCATGGCATATTTTTTATCGTTGGATTTTTTAGGGTTGGATTTTATGTCGCCTCAATTGATCAAGATTGTGCTTATTTTTTGGACCCTCGGATTGGACTTGAATACGCAGTTTGTATTCGTATATAACTTTCCCATGATGCTCAATTATGATTTGCTGTTGTCAGTTGTCTTTCAATGGTTTAATCCCTATTGTAGTTTATTTGTCGATGCAATTAGATCTGTCTTTTATTCGAGTTTATGGATGTGTTTTAACTTTTTCCTCATATGATCAATGATCTCAAGTGACTAGTTTATTGTATTAATGATTATAGAAAAATATTCTAATTATATGTTTAATTTTTAAATTTTATTATAATTTTGAATATTTTATCTTTTTAATAAAATTAGTGGCTCTGTTTGCATAAACAATAGTTGGAATATAACTAGTCTCAGGGCTGTTTGTTTACTTCAGAATGATTAAGCGCTGAATGATTCAGAGGCTCTGTATGAATTAGCTCTGAATGTGACATGACATTTGATAATGGCTCTGAATCATTCAGAATGTACTTTGATGCTGAATCATTCAACACTGTTTTTTTGAATCAGTCAACACTGAATCATTCAGAGATGCGAAATAAACACGCTGAATGATTCAATTCAAAACCAAACAAATAACCCCTCATTTTACAATTACTTTCTTTAATTGTTGACTTGGAAGTAATACCAAACCCGAGACTTTATTCCAAGTTTACAACTTGACTTAACCCCTAATCATGATACATTTATTCTTATATTATCACTCATCAAATTAGTGATGTTAAAAATTTTAGTGATCAAAATTTAATAAAATAATTACATAATTAATCAAAATTTATACATTTATAATTTACATATTTATTACTAAACTCATAATAAAGTGTTTAACTGACATTATTATAATTATTCACTATTTAGTAACATTAAATTAAAAAGAAAAACATCACTAAATAAAAATACACCCTTTCTGATAAAAATAAAAAAAATTAGAAAATAAAATTGCAATTTGAGTGCGAAGAAAGCTGAAATAAGAGAGATCTTCGAGCAAAAATCACTCTTTCCCAACTCTTGATTTAATCTTCTCTAGATCTACTGCTGTTTCATTTCTAAGACGCAACCTCTGTTGTTAATGTTGTGATTTAAAACAAGAAATGCTCGATTCCTTTACAAATAATTCGATTATAGCCTTCTGATTCTTTCGCAGGACCACACTTTTTTTAATCTCGAAAAACCGGTGGATGTCAACGAAAAATTCCATTTTTATTTGAGGAATTTGAACAAAAACGAAAACCCATTGTAGTATGCCAGTTTGGTGATGGATTCAAGCAAAAGCGCGGCTTCTTCGCAACAAATGGCATCGTCGATCAAAGGCTAGTGGTTTTGTTTTTTTAGCAACTTTTTGTTAGAAATAATTTTCATTTTTTTCGTTCATGAATTTTATTGTTTATTAATTTGATTAATAATGAATTTTAGCTGGTTTATGATTTTTAGAGTGTGTCAATCTGAGGTAGATCCACTTTTTCTTCGAACTATGTTTAGGCAGAGGTATTGGTTTATCTTATAGCAGCTTCCTTCATGAAATGATTGAAAATTTTTCTATTTTGAGGGGTGGTTCTACTAGTGCTATTTGTGTGCTTTTGGGAGTTTTTTTTTTATGTTATGTGGACTTGGGTTTTCCAAGAAAAAAAGAGAAAGATGTAGGGGGGAAAGAAAATAGAGGAAAACGAAGTGTGGATTGATGATATAGTGCTTTAGGACTTTAGGTACGTAGCGTCGGCTTTGCTTTGTTCGAAATATGATGGTATGAAGTGTAAAATCTTTACATTTCCTTTTACAGTTGATTCTATATTTATGTTTGGTAATCAAGTTGGGGAGAAATCATCCATCTTATTTGTGTTGCATTTTTTTTTATTTTTCTCCCTCTTGTGGAAAGCATTCATCGCTTAATTCTCTCGTATTTTCTGGTTGGGCTAGCACATTGTCAACATGAAACATATAGATCAATTTCGGTCATAATTGTTGAAATTTCGATTTAATGGGGGTGTCTGCAAGAAGATTGTTACAGACCCAGGGCAATTTTGTATAGAGTTTATAGTGTTATTTCTCAACATTGGCAAGTGAAATGGTCTCTTTTAATAATCTCATTTGCTTATGTGAGCTTATGTTCTCAGAAAGCAAATTTTCATGTTCTCAGTGCAAGAACGTTTGCTGCATTCGTTGTATAATGCCATTTTTTTCTCTAATTGAATTATGTTTATAGGTTGGCATGAAAGTTTCTTTTATGCAATCATGCTGAATGATATTAGCTTTATATTTGTGTTCCTTGTAAAGAGGATTTAGTTGTGGAGTTCTTGTAAACCCATCACTGATCGGCTTGTTAATTGCTGCAGATATTCATGAGAGTCATCAACAAGAATTAGAAAATTTGACATTGACCTCACGGCCCTTCAAAACATTAAGGTTTTTCGTTCTGGCTATCTATCAATATTTTAAGCGATCAGCACTGTATCTTTTGGCGAAGGGTGGTTGGCTTATGCTTTCAAGCACTCTAATAGCAGTTCTTGGGATTTTGCTTGTAACCATTGAGGGTCCTCATGAAAAGGTAGGTAAAATTTTTAGGTTATTATCCTAGTCTTTTCATCCGGTTTTATCTTATTTTTTCTGTTGATGCAAAGCATATATTTGCAATTTTGTTTTTAGCTTATAAGGGTCTTACTTTTTTCAGAATTAGTGATTGTGAAATGCAGATTGCTCATTCCTAATTCTTTTTTTTTTTCTTTTCATTTTTATGAGGGCTGGGAGTTGAGGTGATTGTGCTGATTCTTTTTGGTATCTTGATGAGCTATACGTATATCTTAACCATTTTATTTTCTATGGTGCCAGTGATAATCTTGTGCTCATTATTTAGTTAAAATAATTTCTATTTCTTGTTTTTCGTCATTTATTATGCCCTGATCAGTAGGAGCAATAATTAACTGTTGATATTTTCATTGCATTTTTCATCAGCATGTCGAGGAAGTTTCTCATTATGTTCGGTTTGGACTATGGTGGATAGCACTTGGTGTTGCATCTTCAATTGGTCTCGGTAAAAACATTTATTTCATGAACATTTATGATAGGCTGGAGGAGAATGCCTGATGAATATTATTACAGGATTTACAGTTAATTTCCGATTTTCTATTGCTGTTATATGAGTGTATGATTTATAGGCTAAAGCTGGTTGACTAAGCAGATGTCAAATATGCCTTGATCTGAATTGTCACTGCTTTACTTCAAATTTCATATTTCAGGATCTGGTCTGCATACTTTTGTTCTATATTTGGGTCCTCATATTGCCTTGTTTACCATAAAAGCAATGCAATGTGGACGAGTAGACCTGAAAAGCGCTCCGTATGATACGATACAGTTGAAGAGAGGCCCTTCATGGCTGGATAAATCCTGTGAAGAGTTTGGGCCTCCGTTGTTTTCAACATCCCATGGTTCAAGGGTGCCTCTTAGCAGCATACTGCCGCAGGTGCAGATGGAGGCTATCTTATGGGGTATTGGGACTGCACTCGGAGAACTTCCTCCGTACTTTATTTCAAGAGCTGGTATGTGCACCGGCTTTTATACTCGATATATTTTAGCTACTAAAAAAAGATTTACTAGAAGTATTGGTTACAGCAGTTCTAGAAGAGGCCCCCTCTGATTTTCATAGGCATTGATACTGGATATAATGCATTAGGCAATATCTATTTTCCATAATGTGATGACTTCAGGTTTTATTTTCTAAGAAAAATGGGTCACCGTTTAAAATGATTATTTCATTCTTCAAACTCCTTTTTCTACTTTTGATACTCCTTTGGCTGGTAATTCATTTACTGTACAAAGTTCAAAACCTTGGTCGTTCTCTGATCCGAAAGTTAACTGTCTACTAAAGATTGTTATATAATTTTAAATATTTACCTGATGTTGATTTACTGCTTTATGCAGCTAGAGAGTCTGGCAGAAAATTTGATGCCATGGAAGAATTGGATGCTTCCTCGAGCGAGAAATCTGGAGTCATAGCTACTCACCTGAAAAAGATCGAGGGCTGGCTGTTATCCCACTCCCAACACTTGAACTTCTTTACCGTTTTAGTTCTTGCCTCGGTCTGCACCTTTCTCTTCACTGCAATTTTGTTTCTCTATCACTATGAATTTTTCTGTTTTTCGTCTTCATGACACCTAGGACACACTTTGCCTAAAAATACTAATGTTTTTATCCCAAGTAAAAGTCCTTTAAGACAACCTCCATCCTGGTAAATTTTTCCCAAGCCATAAGATCATATAAGTTGACCGTGGTTTATATACGGTATTTATCCCGCTGTTGATGTTATTCTGTAAACCTGCTGATCAACTTAATCGTGTTTCAGGTCCCCAATCCTTTATTCGACCTTGCGGGCATCATGTGTGGACAATTTGGAATTCCATTCTGGGAGTTCTTTCTCTCAACATTGATTGGGAAGGCATTTATTAAAACTTACATACAGGTTTTTGATTTATTCTCTGTTTTACTGCAAGCAGAACTCGAATTGCTTCAATATTTTTCTTTTTTAACCAAATCGATTTCTTTTGATTCCCTGAACTGGCCAAAAAATGTCTCAATTCTCGAATCATTAGATGAATTTATCTAATAAGTACTTATTTCATTCCTTTTCTGCAGATGGTTTTCATTATCTCCGTCTGTAATAATCAACTCCTTGATTGGATCGAGAACGAATTGATCTGGATTCTTGGTTTCATACCCGGATTTGATACTTTCTTGCCCACCCTCACGGCAAAACTTCATGCAGCCAAAGACAAGCACTTGGCCCCACGCCCTCTCCCTACAAATATCAAGGTAATCCACTCTCCTAAACCAAGTATAAACAATTCAATCCATTTTATAATCCCGAGTTACGACTAACTCGAATCTAACGAACTCGGAAATTCCGTCATGCAAAATGATGCCATAGGGGAAGTGGGATTTTTCATTAACTTCAATCTGGAACACTGTTGTGTGGCTTATGCTTATCAACTTCTTCGTCAAGATTGTTAATGCAACTGCTCAGAGGTATCTTAAAAAGCAGCTGGACGAGCAGGTAGCTGATAAACTACATGCCTCAACAGATTCAGATTGACGGCGTTATCTCGGACGAAACGGCTGCATTGTATCGTGTAATCATCTCCGTCTCTTAATTAATTTTTCTTTTTTGGTGAGCTATTTTCATAAATTATTACCATTGAAGCAACTTGAAAAAGAAAGCCCCTGCAATTGGCTAGTCCCCTGGTTAGAACGTTGTATAGACAAAGAATAGGAACACAGAGAAGAGAAGGTATAGGTTCAGTTTATATCCTATGAAATGCTCTGGTCTGGGGGGTTTAATTTAAACCATTGTTTTGGACTGTTTTAATCCCATTGTTAAAGTACTGTTTGCTTGATTCTGTTAAATTTGAAATGTCATAATTCTTTGACCCTTCAATTTCCAACTGCAGCTTCTTTTATCAAGTTAAATAAACCCGAGTATGAACAACTTTTTTTTAATTTAATAAATGAACAAACACAAACAAATGTCTATTCGATTCGTTTATGTTTAGAACAAGTTTGTTCATTGGCTTGTTTAATGATTTGTTATAAGTTTGTTTATCGACTTGTTTGTAAGTTCGTTTATTTGGTTCTCCTTTTCCTTTCATTTGTTTTGCATTTTAAACATTGTGACGGTATAAACTAAATTGAACATAAGGTGAAATTTGGTGTTCAATTTGTGAGCCTGAAAAAAAATTAAGGACCAGGGTTTAATTTTACTATTTTCATTAATTTGCAAATAAAATGTAAAAAGAGTAGTTGGAAGCCGAAAATTTCCATAAACGTTAAATAAACATAAACGTTAAATGAATATATTTACAATAAATGAATAAATGCGAACATCTTAAAAAATAAATAATGAAGAAGATCATGATACGGAAAATTTAAATAAACGTGAATCGAACACTAACATAGTTTTGTTCATTCAATGTCGATTCATATACATCCTTAACTAAAATGAACAGATTAAAAAAATTAACATACATACATGAGTGTAGCTTTGTTCGTTAAAATTTGATTCATTTACACAATATATATGTCAGACAAATTTTTACTGCATTTTTTATTTTTATAATATTATTAATGAGCTTAATTTGATAACGTCATCAGTAGTTGGTTAAGAATGCGATGATATAATATTATCTTATGATGATATAACATTATCTTATGATGATATAACATTATCTTATGATGATATAAACATTATTGTTAAAATTTTAATGATATGATACTAAAATAAAACATAAATAAATATTAAATATGATTTTAGAACAAGTTTAAATACCAATCTAAACATTCATGATAATTTTAAATTTTTATTTTATATATATATATATATATATTTTAATTTTTCCTAAGTTCATCACAGATAATGGGTGAGCACTTGATCGAATTAATTCGAGTTAAGTCAAAATGTTTACATTAATTAAGATGACGAGTGTTATTTAAAAATCTAAATTTTATTTGAATTTTTTTAATTGAATTAAATCTAAGCTGCAGAAGAGAACCAATCTCATTACCAAGATCCGAGTGGGCAACCTGGTTCTCACGGACCCTAAGGAAATGTCTTCTTTTGAGTATCATTTCAAGAAGCTTCATAATTCTCATCCCACGTTGCCGGTAAGAAGTTTCCAAGGCAACTTCAGAAAGTTGAGTTCCGATTCAAGCAATGCTCTTGAGGAGTCTTCTGCAACGGATATTGAATATTTCCGGCCAATTAGCCTTGTGGGGAGTCTATAAAATTTTAGCTCGAGTGTTATCTAGAAGAACGGCGAAAATTTCCGATTGTGCTCTAAGTGCTAACGTGGTGATCAATAACCTAAGAAGGAACAAAAACGAAGCAATCATGTTTAAGGCGGATTTCGAAAAAACTTATGACATGGTTGATTGATCTTTCTTGTATTTAATCTTGCACAAGATGGGCTTCGATTCTAAGAGGCGAAACTGGATTCACTTTTGTTTATCGACTGCGTCAATATCTGTGCTAGTTAATGGGACGTCATCTGGATTATTCAATATCTGTGTAATACACCAGTAAGTTGGATAATATTGATTTCGCAAAGCCTAAAGTTTTCAGAGGTCTTGGTTTCTTTGATGTTAATCGTAGAAATCACTCTCTCCTCAACAAGTGGTTATGGAGATATGGAAGCAAACAATCGACTTTGCGGAGAAGAGAAGAGTTGTTGATGCAAATGTGGGTAATGATCCGAGAAGTCTGGTTCCCAATGTTGCCAACTCAAATCACCGCTCTTGGATTGGGAGATGCATCACAAAATCATTAATGTAACGCCTCGATTTCAGGGTTAGTAGTTTCGGGATAAAACTCAAGTGGGTTTAAAGGGATTTAGGGAACTATTTAAGAAGTGTTGGGTCAATGTATAATTGTTTTGGTTTGGATTTTAGCCCAATAAAACTTAAAAAGAATATTTTTAAAGTATGCATCAAATGAGGGGACTAGGAGTGCGGTTTTCCCTAACTTGTTTTAAAGGCTGAATCATTTTAATTGTATGATGAAGTCACGATTTTAATTGTATGATGAAGTCACGACAGGAAAGAAATCACCAATATAGGAAAAAGCTCTTCCATTCTCTTTTCCTTCACCATTTCCTTTGTCTTCTTTTACCTCTTTTCGTCTTCTCTGCTTTGGTTTGAAAGAAGCTCAAAGGTGGAAATGTTGTTGGTGTGCACCCTAGGTCTAAATTTTAGAAGCTAAGTTTCAAAATCATCTTCTCCGGAGTTTAAAGATGAGCTCTCAACCTTGGAGTTTGACCATGGTGGCCATGGAAGGGGTTAGTGGGGGGTTTTGGATTCTAAGACTCTTGGATGCTCCAAATCTGTCCCAAAGAGTTTAGAATCACATTTTTACTTCCTCTAGGCCTTGAAAATAAGTTGATAATCCTTTTCTTTGCTTTTGATCTAGTGACAGAAGTGGGTGAAAGCTCAAAAGTGAAAAGCAATGAGAAGGTAAATCTTGGTTGAGCTTAAGGTTATTTTGCAACTCTTAAGTGAAAGGTAACACATTTCTAACTATTCTCTACTGCTTGTAGATCAATATGTATAGTTTGATGCATGTTTGCGTGTTTGACACTTTGTTTACATTTGGGTGGGGGTTTTAAATACGAGACGAGATTTGTTGTTATTTATGCTTAAGTGATGACATTTTATGCTCCTTACAAGTTAAATGTCTTAAACACAAAATGGAGACATTGGGGGTACCTTAGGGGTGTTTTGGAAGTGTTTTCATGAGGGAAAACAAAGGTTCTACACTGAAGGTATCCATACTATAAAAATAGTATCGATATTATTTTTTGTGGGAGGCTAAAATTTAAATGTTTGTAAGAGGGTATGAATACTCAGTAAGGAGTATCGATACTGAGGGGATAATATCGATACTCGGGGTCCTAAATCGGATTTCAGAATATAATTTTGATACCGATATTTAAGGGAGTATTCATACCAAGGGGCACTATCGATACTCCCCATAGGGGTATCAGTACTGGGATATTTTCTGAAACATCGAATGCAATTTTCCACGTGAAGTTTTATACATTTTTGCTAGCTGATTGGAGGAAGTAGATTGGGTTCCTTAAAAGAGTACACTCATCCATATGAATATAAGTGAAACCCTAATATTTGTGTGATAACACAAGATCTTAATGAGGTAAGATTTCATAAGACTTATGTCATTGTGTGACACTCGGGAAAACGACGAGGACACCTGAGTTACTTAATAACATTAGTGTACTTGTGTAAGGATTACCGGATAAGTCCAATATAGTTCTTAGGCACTTAAATGCTAGTTGTTGGATTAAAATAAAAAATTATGGGCACATATTTGTAATGTATCATAAAATATGAATAAATTAAGTGACCAATTATGTTATAAAATCATAAGGTATTAATAGTGTCATGGAATAAAAATGTAAATACTATTAAAGTTGTATTTATAATTTTATGATGGGCAGAATTATAAATACAACAATAACTGATTCTTAAATCAGCTAAATAAAGGAGTTATAGTCCCCAAGAAATAGATACTCTCCTATTTACTTTTATTCCCGTCATAGAATTTATACCTAAGGGAATTCTATCTTCTTGGAAGATCACAACCAAAGAAAGATTCAAGGATTTCAACCAATCAATTAATTCAGGTACGCTTCTGCTAATATAATATTTATTTTATTCTTAGTGATTTGATATGATTATATCCCGTTTGTTTTTCATATTTATTATGATTTGGTTCTAACAAGTGAATTAGTATATGAGTTCAGAAATAATCACACGATTTTGTGAATTTATGTTTGGTAATATGGTGTCTAATATCATCGACTGAATAGTAATTATAGAATTCCCAATTATGGGATTCACGGCCAGAGGTTACCATTAATGATTTGTTTAATGTGAAATTAGTATGGATTATTATTTTATGGTTTTATATTTCGTGGAATTGAAATTCAATACCATTAATGATTTATGTTTTATATTATCTATGATTTTGCGATATTTAATTTCATTCACAAGAGGAAATTTATGTTTTCTGTTAGTGTTCATACCTGCATCAAAGCATTTGCTTTTTTGGTGTTATGCTTTTTCATGACCTTTTATTTATTATTATGATGGGGTTTTTAAGGTTATGGTAGAAACAATTGCTTTTATAATTAACTTAGGTTAATTATTGATTACATGATTAAGGTATTTTTGTTGCAGTTATGCACTGTTTATTTTTGTTTTTAATTTCTTTTATCATGTTTTGGTTTAATTTGATGAATTCATGATTAAGAAATTATTGAGGAACAATTAAAGATTTAGGTTATTCAGTTTCTAATAATATCGTTTAGACAACTTTGTTATAGGTTACTTTGGAAATCATGACATGATTAGAAAATTCAGTTTTGATTTCTTAACTGTTATGGATTATAAAATATATATTTTGTATTGATATATTCGATTCAGTTTGATTAAATTTTTAATTCACTAGTATATGTATTTTTTGACATTTGATTAAATATTGATTGTTTTGAATTCGGTTTATATTTTTGTAATTTATGAAGTTATGAATTGAATGCATGCTTAAGGAATTCTTCAAAAAAAAATTAAGACTTGAGTTTTTTATTTTTTGATAGCACCATTTATGTAACCTTATTCTAGGTTAGTTCAGATATTGTAGTGCAATCAGAAATTTCAGTCTTGACCTTTGATTGTTACAGAAATATTAAATTTGAATACTAATAGTTATTTTGAGACGACTTAATTAAAGTAATAAGTCGTTAAAGTGACATCCGTTATAGAAAATATTTTTTTAAATATAAAGGTTATGTACATGTAACTTAAGATATGTTAGTATTGATAAGCCAAAAGGAAGATTAATAGTTGACATAATTGCATGTACAACTTTGGTAATAAGCATGTGATAATTATTCAATTTGATGTGTGGGTGATAAATCGACTCAAAAGAAGATTTTTTGCTTGACATGTTCTTATTATCAATGTTTAGTTACAACATTAGATATCACTTAAGGTGAATATTTTGTCTAAAGATAAAATATTAATAAAGTATCTGATATCTTGAGATAATATTTAAGTGTATTCAAATTTATTATTATTTTGGTTATCTTTCAGTTTACTTGAAAGATAAAATTAAGAGAAATTGATTGGTTGACAATATTTAAAAGTTTTTATTTATATTGTTAATGCAATATATGTGTATATTCAATTCATTTTTTTTAGTTTTGATTGTTGATTATTAGAATATATATATATATATATATATATATATATATTGAAACAAATTAATTCATATTTTGGTTAAGTCTGATATTGTTCAAACAAAATGTTGTTAAAGTGACATTTTTTGTGTAGACTGATTTATTTAAAATATCAAGAGGGTTATGTGTTTCTTGTGATTCATGCGTTTATTAATTGGCCCAAAGGAAAGTTGATATTTGGCCGAATTTCAAATGACACCTGTAGTAATAACATGTGACAATTATAAGGTATTTTTTATGTGAGAGTTACATTAGTCCAAAGATTAATATTTTATTCGACATAGCTTATTGTTAGTGTTTGATTACTACAACAAGATTATCATTTACTATTAATATTATCATCCAAAGACTTGTTATTGATGTAGTGTTTGGTATCTTGTTGTCGACACTAGTTTTTGTCCCGTTTCCGATACTAATTATATTTATTAATATTACTATTATTATTATTATTATTATATTATTATTATTACAAATATTACAAAATCGGAGCCCATTTACAAATAAAGACTGGAAGGCCCAAGACTCGTGCAAGTCCCAAAATCAAAGAAAGCCCAAATGACCCAAACCCGATTAGGGTTTCCTCACATATCTCTAACCGTCACAGATCACAACCGTTGGATCTGGAGAGATCCAACGGTCCAGATCCAATCTAGCAAGAATCCTAGGGTTCACCAACCCTAGGGACTATTCCGGCGCCTCCTCCAGATGGTCCACACCGACGTTGTCACGACGCCGCTGCCTCCAACAAAAGGATCCAGAAGAAGCAAGGATAACCGCACACTTCATCATCTATATGGTGAGTCACCATTGTAGATCCGGTGACTCACCGAACGAACAGTGTTTTGAGGGCTATAAAAAGCCTTGATTTCCCTGTAAAGAAATCAAACACAACAACAAGAACAGGAAGAGAGCAAGCAACACCAAACGAGCAACAAACAAACCGAAATGAGAAGAAAGGAGAGGAGATCTTACCTTCGTCGAAGACCAAACGTCGTCGAAAAAGTTGTTTAGATCTAGGTTGTTTCGAAATTTTATAGGAAAAAATGAGGGTGGTTTCGGGTTTAGAATGTTTCGATATACGATTTGAGCTATTTTGATTTTTTTCGATCGTGAATAGTGATCGAAATAGCAACCAACGGTAGTAAATAGTGACCGACCGGTAATCGGAACTCCCTCCGATGATCGGAACTCCCTCCGTTGAAGGAGTTTAGAGAGAAGTGAGAGCTTCTCTCTCCCTAGAGAGAGAAGCAAAGTGAACAAATGAGAAGAATTAAGGATTATAGGCCTATTTTGGCCTATTTATACCCAAATCAAAACTATGTCATTTTGGGGAGGGAGTGTGTGTGCAATTTCAAGATTGATAAATCACGTCCATGGTCCATGTATTCTGTAATATTCTATTATAGTCACCGAAATCAGGTTTCTATATCTTTTAATTTTGTCTTCACATTTTATTTATTTTTATTTTAGTCATTACCCGTATATTTACATATATTTAAATAATATTTTAGGATTATTTACATTTTTAATATATATTTTTTATAATATTTCGATTATTGACCAATAATTTATATATTTTTTAATTTAATCCTATATTATTATTTTGGTTATTATGTAATTGATATTATATTTTTATTATTACCTTTTATGTTTAACTATTTTAAATCTATTACTTATCTATTATTTTTTATTTTAGTCACATATGTATCATAATATATTCTAGTGTTTAAAATAAATAATAAGGAATAATTAAAAATAATAATAAAACACAAAGTGCTATCATTAATAATAATAATAATAATAATAAATTAAAAAGGTAGAGCATTATAATTATGGATGCTCCACTTTAAAAATTTTGTTTTAATATAAGGTAGATCACTAACTTTTGTCTATAAATTTGGTCATATTTTAAATAATCCCACGTTTTTTTATTTTAATGAATTATAATGCTTCATTTTTTTTATTTGTTTTCTTGAAATATGTATTTTATTCTCTTAATTTTAATATTTTTAATATTTTCATATTATTAGAGGATTATTTACAACTATAGTACTTTGCATATTAAGTATTTATTAATAGTGACCTAAAATTTTAGTATTTTCATATTAAATCATTAAAATTATTATATGTAATTGGTTTATATTATTTTACACAATAAGTCATAAAATATTTTCTTAACTGATTAGGAAAATATTTTAAATGATTTGTTGGTATAAAATAATATTCTTACTATTTTTATGGGATCATAAATTGAAATTAAATACAAATTTGCTAATTTATTGCAAAGACATTAATTAATAAATAAATGTACCAATTTTGGGCGTTGTGGGGGTTCTAATCCTTCCCCATACGTAATCGACTCTCGAACTCATTTTCTGGTAAGTATATCATTTTTGTGTTATTTTAATATTATTTTTATAAATTTTATTAAAATAACATAGCATTTTTGTGACCAATCACACCTCGATAAAATGATTGGTGGCGACTCCACAAATTGTGTTTTATCTTATACCATAAGAAAAACACTTATTTTTTTGATACGATATTTAGAAAACGACACTTGTTTTCGCCGGGCGAAATACCGTCTCGACAACTTGGCGACTCCGCTGGGGAATATTTTTATAGAGAGTTAAGCCACCAGTTTATTAATTAATTGTCTTTGCAATAAAATTATAAATTTGTTTTAATTTATTTTTCCTTTATTATTTTAATAACCATTTTTTTGTGAATTAATTAACAATTAAATAGTTGTACTAACTTGATTGTTAATATTTTCAGGTTTAATTATATGTCTTTAGATTTAAAGAATAAATTTGTGTGTCATACATTTTTTTTCTTTCCTCACGTATTGAGAAATGCATTCATGACATGAGCTAAAACCCTGCTCTTATCCTATTTAGCTTGAATGAGAAACTATTCCCTCGTGTGGTTTTCACCTCCGTATGGACATAAGGAAGTGTGTTCCTTCAAATTGAACTTAATCTGAAAGTTTGTAATGGACTAGAATTGAGGGTTTGGCAGTCCAAGGGGACACCAACAAAGGACATTTCATTGACCTTTTTTACCCTAGAGCCAAAACCCATCATATAATAAAGCCTAGAAGTAGAGTCTAGGTATAGCCTAACCTGATTGAGTTTTGTAAGATTAAGTACACAAGGAAAAACATGTTGTGTCTTTCAATTTACGCATTATTACTTTATTTTCTGAATAAATGCCTGCGAACTAGAAATCATGCGGTTTAGGTTATTTTTCAGACAAAGAATGTAACTAGAAAGCATGAGGTTAGGATGTCATTTTTCTTACTAACCAGTTTTTGTATATATTCTGAAAATGCATATATTAATTGTTTTGTTTGCATTTGCATAATCATGACATATTCAAGGGTGTTGATTCAAGAGTGGTTATCAGAATTAAAGGTTTCATTATGAACAAAAAGTTTCATGATCAATTAAAGTGTGAAGCAGCCAAAGAATGATATCTTGAGGAAGCTTTTAAAATCATGGAGGGGTATACACATAAAAATTCTGCTAGATTGGTACCGAAAGCTTTTTATGGTAAAAGCATCAATAGGAGCATTGACAATAGATAGAATTTTTATGAAACTCAAGCCTGTTTTTGGAAAGACAAAAACAAGAAATTGAGCACAAAGGTCGAAGCCATGCTTGACGATTTCCAAAAAGTCAGTCAAACCTTTAAAGATGTTGGACTATGAAATACTCCCGAAGAATGGATGACATAAATTATTAAACTAAAGCGTGATGCTAAGTATTGGAAAAAGATACATGAAGATCAAGCAAAGAAATTCTCTTATGATTTTCAAATTGTTGAAGAAATGTACAATGCAACCATCACCAATTTGGAAAGATGTCAAACTGAAAACTAGATATTGAAGAAGGATGTAGCCAACATGGAAACTTCATATCTGATTCATCAAAACAAGATTGATGATGAACTAAAAGTTATTAGAATTCAGAACCACACATTACTGAAAATAGTGGATGATTATGGAGATCTGGTACAAAAACTTATTGAACATAAAGGTTTATTGATAAAGGAAAATGAGCAATATTGTCTGCAAATCCAAGAATTAACATGCAAGATGAAGGAAAAAGACAATGTCATGGAAGAAGTTGTTGTCCAGACAAGCAATATGGCTCATAAACTGGTAGACTTAGCTGACTTTAGAAGGAATTGAAACAGATTGATAACTCAACTTTTGAGCATGAATGGAACTAACTTGGCTTTAGAGAAGTTAGGAGTAAAAGTTATCCCTATATGTAAATTTTTTTTTGATGTACCGAAACTTTTGTGTTTAATGAAGGTTGTTTAAGATGATCACTCTTGAGTAACACTTTTTTCATACATGCATTTTCATTTTGCATCTTTGCATTTTCATTTTACATTCGTATTTTTATGTTTCCTTTTAGATTGCACAATTTGCATTCTTATTTTTGCATTTCTACGTTTTTGCATTTTCATTCATATCTTTGCATTTGCATTTGCATCTTTGCATTTTTACGTTTGTATTTACATTTTCATTTTTTGCATTTGCATCTTTTCATAATTACATTTTGTTTCAAACTATTTTACATGCATTTAATCATAAAAATATGGGAATAATTCGTGGAGGATTTCATGACAGAATTTTTGAAATCAAATTGGAGCTAACTTGGTCTTCCTAGAGAAGGATAAGAGTCATGAATAAGATTTTATCAAGGGTTGGTAGAATAGAGAAACTCCAAGAGCAACTTATCAAGATTCAACAAGAAATAAATGATCAAGCAAAGAAGTTTCAAGATGAGTCAATGGAGCAGATAATCAAATTAATGAACATGGTGAATGTTATGATCCATGGAGAAGAGCCACTAGAGGATTTCGTTTTGGATGGGACTATGAATGCTAGTGTTGAACCTGTGATTGTAGAAGGTTCCTCTGGGCCCACAATGAATGAAGAACTAATAAGAGATAAAGTTTCCCTTGGGAAAGTTGAGTCTTACTCAAAGAAGAATGACATAGAAAAGGATCAAATGCTGATCAAGAAAGCTAAGAATAATCGATCTTTCATGATTAGAGGTTCTAACCCTTTACAATCCTCCATTCGAGACAATCAAGCTCTATCTATAAAGCCATCACTAAATAATCTATCATTAGGGGGATTATATGAGAGAGAAAAAGCTCACAGCCAGATTGGTTACACTAGGATGTGTCCAGCCACAGTGACCCCAAATAAGAAATGGACCTATAAGGTGATTCCTTGGATAAACCAGAATAAAACCCTATATTGTTCATTTAAGGTTCCTAACAACTTTGAGGGTCCTTTAGAGCAAGCAATTCAAAGGTGTAAAGTAAAAGAAAAAAAGGGTTGTTACTTCAACAGAGATTAATACAGTCAATTCCTATGAAGAACACAGGGAACAAGAGGATGAGAAAGGAAATCAAAGCAAAAGGGCTTCCATGGATGTAATACGAGACTGGACCGTGGGTTTAAGAATGAATGGGGCAGATGCAGCCTTGAAGGCATCTCAAACACCTATATCAGATTTCCTGAAGGTAAGTGGAGTTTTGGGCAGTTTAGAAAGTTTGACGAATGTTACACCAATCACAGCTGTAATATGTGTTCAGAATCCAGCTAAAAATACTATCACCAAGGAAAATCGTTTTGGATCTAAATTTGGGCCTAATTTCTAATCAGGAAAGGAAAAACTAATGAATAACAAGAAATTGGGATTTTATGAAGAAGATGCTCAGGAGAAAACAAAAATTTGTGAGTCTAAGGTACATCAAAATGAGTCATGACAAGTGAAATGGTCGAGAAATGGGGGGCAAGTGAGGATAAAGACTCTGGTCCAATTATAAACCCAACATTCTAGGAGTAATGGGGTGTATTATAAATAAACAAGTGGAAGTTATTATCTACCACTGTAGTACTCTCTACTTTCAGCATATTGTTTGATCATGTTTTTGTTCCTCCACCTTTTTGTGATAAATAAATTTGTGTTGCTTTTATGATTATGAGCAATGAATCAAATTTTAATCTTGAAGTTTTTGAGTATCAAGTAAATTAAATATTCTTTTATTTTTCAAGACTTATAGATCTTTGGCAAGTGGTAAAATTATATCTTTCTTATCTTGTCAAACGCCAGAAATACAATTACATGATTTATTTTTTGACCCTTACCAAAACCAAATCCTGACACTATATTTATATTAGACTCTGAAGTAATGTCTCTACCTATTTTTGAGACACCAAATCTAGATGTTTACCTTCTTGGGTAGAGTTGATTGGTTTTCCACCATATACACGGCTTCAAAAGTCACACAGTTGTCCTTCATTCTGGTGAAACCAACAAACCTCAAGAGAACCAAACTTTTAATTATCCGTGAATCTTTCTACAAGAAGAAACGAGATGGGGCATTATGGACCAACTTGTTCGAAGAGAATTTCCAGTAATTGGGGCATGCTCTAAGTAAGAAGAAAAAAAAGAAAATAAAGAGAAAAAAGAAAAAAAAAGAGGGATTGATTTAAATAATTATATCATGCATTAAGTACATTTTTTTCATGTAAATAGAAGTTAATCATGAATATTCATCCGCTTGGGATAACTCTTTTTACAAATATTTTCATGTATGAAATGATGAATGACCTTCTTTCATTTATCCCTTCGCAAAAGGAGAAAAATATATCCTTTGTTGAGCCCATTTGAGCTTGAATGATTTTTCTTCTGATACAACCATAACCAAGGATCACCCTCCACATTGGGGGGCAAAGTGAATGATATCTGCTCACAGGAATAAAGATCGTCAATCCAGTTTTATTACAAAGACAAATCTCCATGAAGTAAAGAGAGTTTTGAACCATAAGGAAGATCAAATATGAGGTGCTTAAAGATCAAATCCAGTCAAAAATAACAAATGCAAAAAGAGGTACTTAAAGCAATTGAAGTTTTATACTCATCTATCATTAAAAAAAGAAAAAAAAAGGAAAAAGGAAAAAAGGAAAAAAGATGACAAAAAAAGGAAAAGAAATTGAATCAAGATGAGTGATTCATTGAGCCTGAAGTTATAATGTTGATCAAGTGCAATTAGTTCAAAGATTCATATTCAACAAGAAACGCAAGAAATGTTCGAGATATAAGAGGGATCCAAAAAAAAGAAATGATGAAATACAAGTAGCAAAGTAGATACAAGTCAATCAAGACAAGATTGAAGGCATCAGAATGAATTGATCCTTGGTTCAATTACCCTTAAACACTTATTTGTGTCTTTTTATCACTTTCTTTAATAACCATGAACCCTGACCTATGTTACATCCCTAAAAAGTCCATTCTAATCATACATGGATTTCTAAGTAAACTATACCATCTTCAGATTTCATTTTGCTTCTCATGATTGATTTATTTGCAAAAATTGATTTTTTAAAAATCTTTAATGCATGATATGAAATGGGGGTTCAAGATGTAAATTTTGAATAATGTCTTGAAGTAAAAGGATGATTCGAGTTGAAAACCTGAAAAGGCTGCTTGAATATTGAGTGGTGCAACAATGACATAAGAGATGATCTTAAGCTCTTGATGAAGCACCGCACATCCCAAAAATATTCCTGAGAGTCTGGAACCAAGAAGTATCTCTATGAGATGAGCATAACAACCATTTCTTCAAGTTAGTGGACACTCAAAAAGATATATATATGCTAGACCAACCTGAAAGACCTTACTTTACCAGAATCATCTTACACCTTAAATAAGTCAATAATTTTGACATTTTCCATTGGACTATGATTTTTGAATGATTTAAAAGAGTAGTTGATTTATTTGATATTCTTTGAACTCGTGCTTATGATTTGATTCAATTGTGAACCTGTAAGGGGTAATATTTTACAAAATTCTTCCATTCTTTGATAAAGAAAGGAGGAAAAACATTTTCAAACATGACAGTCTCAAAGAATAAAGGTGTTTGAAACAAGTTGATGCCTATTCTACTCCTATTGGAGAAAAAGAATAAACAAGGCCAGAATGATGAAACATTTCACATTTTTTAAAGTAAGTGATCCGAGAGACCAGAAAGTCTAAAGAATATAACTTGTAACACTCTCTTGTGACATTATCAGCAATTCATCAACAAGGATTACCTCATTTGAAAAAGAGGGAACATATCTCAGGGCATAGTAAAAAGGCAAGAAAGCGACTCTTCAAGAAGAATGTAATTACTTTCTTCTGAAAATACACATATCTCAGACATTTCTGTCAGAATGATTGATCACTTCTTAAGTTTGTGACAACATAAAGAGAATCCCTCAAGTTACTTAACAACATTGTTGTTTAGTGACAATGGAATGAGAGCATTTAAGAATAATAGATTTGGTCACGAAGAGAGCTACAAGCACTCACAATGAGGCATTATCAAAGTTGTACCTCGTAGGAATCATGAAATTCAAATTCAATGGACATTGAGAGTAAACCTTTTGACTTGAAGGTTGGATGTATTTTTAAAGGTCCATATTATCTATGTGGGGTATCTTGAAGGCTTACATCAGCATAAAAAAGACAAATAATCCATGTGGGGCATTTTGAAAGCTCATATCAACAAGAAGCAAATGTTGGGGCATGCTGAAAGCCCATTTCAATCAGAAATAGAAATACTGACCCATTTTTAATGTTTTTAATAGCAAATATTGGGGCATGCTGAAGGCCCATATCATCCTATGTCAAGATCATTGAATTCAACAAATATTTCTAATGAGACAGAAAGGCATGGAGAATAGAAATGGTGAAACAGTGACAGTGTAGCTGACTATACATAATTGCTTTGTTCATCAGGCAGTTGTATTATTCTGGTAATTTAATGCTGACAGTTAAGGCATCCCACTTGTATTCCCAATGAGCTTTGTTCTTAAGTGATGTTCTACAAAAGCTCTAAATGCTATGTAAAGAGCTTCACTGAAAAACTCTTGGCAGAAGTCACATGAAAGAATAAATGTGTTGTCAAATGTTACGAACCAGTGATTATGGTGATTAACCAATGTTGCGATCATATGGTGTTTTCATTTATTGATCCGAGATGAAGGTTGTTTGCTACAACTCCCAAGGTTAAAAGTGAGGAATGATGAAGATTTCTTTCCACGAAGGGGCGCTGCAATTTTAACAATAAGAAACTAATGGAGCCAACTAAGGTTGAACGATAGGTTGTTGTTAAACATCTCGACATAATATGGTCTGAATGGCTTATTCGAGATCCAATTAAAAGTGGAGAAGAAATTAGGATAAATCTTCATTGTGATGTTTTTCAAGAGTCAAATTAGAACAGACGTCGCTCTCCTAATTAATCTCTGCTGAGTTTGGCATAGTTATATCTACATTCTTCAATATGATAAATTTTCTTTTCAAAGATGAAAATCTTTATTGGATTTCTACACAAGTTCAGGCAAAGAAAGCCGGTGTTATCAAAAACAAAATGGGACAACAAGGTCATAATTCTGATTGTAGCAAGAGTTCCATAAATGAAACATTTCTTTTGAGACTTTAATGAAGCAAAAAAGACATAAAGATGCAAGTGGATCAGATGGTTCTTTACAAATGCAAGCTTGATAGCATAAGTTGCTACACTGATATTTGAAGTAAAACCCTGGAAATGAATGACTAAGTGAAGAAAGACCGAGTTAGCCACCCTGAAGTCAAACAAAGATTGAATCAACATTTTACATTCATAAGAACATTATTTGCATAAAAGATCATGCATTATATTTGATTGCATTTGCATTAATACATTTTTATGCAGGGATAAAATACCTTACAAGTATAAGGTAGAATTCAAACCAAATGAAGGAATCATGTTAGGAAAGGCAAACATCTGAAGAATAGACAGATGTAATTCACAGAATAAGTATTATTGGGGCATGCCCAACCAACAAGTTGTTTTGGAAAATGATAAAATAATTTTCAAAGTTTCTCATTTAATCTTTTTTAAAAAATGAAATTCTTGAAAAGTAAGAAGCTTCTTACCCAGTAAAGTATTTCCCACAAATTTGTAAATCCTTCGGGTCATCTGTTAGTCTTTCGAGCATGATGCTTAAAATCTTCGGGTCATCTGTCAGTCTTTCGAGCAAGATGATAAGTCCTTAGAGCCATCCGTAAAGCCTTTGGGTATAATGTTCATATATGATTTTCGCATGAAAATGAGATAGCGATTTTCAAAGTTTCTCATTTAATGTTCTAGAAAATCAAATTTTTGAAAAGTAAGAAGTTTATTACTCAGTAAAATATTTCCCACAAATTTGTAAATCCTTCAGGTCATCTATTAGTCTTTCGAGCATGATGCATAAAACCTTCAGGTCATCTGTCAGTCTTTCGAGCAATATGATAAGTCCTTAGGGCATCCGTAAAGCCTTTGGGTAGGATGTTCACATATGATTTTCGCATGAAAATGAGATAGCGATTTTCAAAGTTTCTCATTTAATGTTCTAGAAAATCAAATTTTTGAAAAGTAAGAAGTTTCTTACCTAGTAAAGTATTTCCACAAATTTGTAAATCCTTCGGGTCATCTATTACTCTTTCGAGCATGATGCTTAAAACCTTCGGGTCATCTGTCAGTCTTTCGAGCAAGATGATAAGTCCTTAGAGCCATCTGTAAGACCTTCAGGCATAATGTTTTTACTCTTTATTGATTTCCTAATAAAGAATAGACAAAAACTTATTATATTTTTATCTTTGCCCTATTCTTGTTGACACAAGAATGAGCAAAGAAGGGCAACTGTCGACACTAGTATTTGTCCCGTTTCTGATACTAATTATATTTATTAATATTACTACTATTATTATATATTATTATTATTACAAATATTACAAAATTGGAGCCCAGTTACAAATAAAGACCCGAAGGCTCAAGACCTGTGTAAGGCCCAGAATCAAAGAAAGCCCAGATGAATCAAACCTAATTAGGGTTTCCTCACACATCTTTAGCTGTCACAGATCAAAACCGTTAGATCTGGAGAGATCCAACGGTCCAGATCTAATCTAGAAAGAATCCTAGGGTTCACCAACCTTAGGGACTATTCCGACGCCACCTCAAGATGGTCAACTCCAACGTTTCCACGACGCCTCTGCTTCCAACAGAATGATCCAGAAGAAGCAAGGATAACCGCACACTTCATCATCTATATGGTGAGTCACCATTGTAGATCCGATGACTCACCTAACGAACAGTGTTTTGAGGGCTATAAAAAGCCTTGATTTTCTTGTAAAGAAATAAAACACAATGGCAATAACGGGAAGAGAGCAAGCAACACCAAACGAGCAGCAAACAAATCAAAAGGAGATGAAATCTTACCTTCTTCGAAGCCCAATCGTCGTCGGAAAAGTTGTTTTACCGAAGGTAAAATCTTAGATCTAGGTCGTTTTGAGTTTTTTTTAGGAAAAACAAGGGTGGTTTTGGGTTTAGGGTGTTTTGATCTACGATTTGAGCTATTTTGATTTTTTCTGGTCGTGAATAGTGACCAAAATAGTAAACGACGGTAGTAAATAGTGATCGACGGTGATCGGAATAGCGATCGACCGGTGATCGGAGCTCCCTCCGGCGAGGGAGTTTAGAGAGAAGTGAGAGCTTCTCTCTCCTTAGAGAGAGAAGCAAAATGAACAAATGAGAATTATTAAGGATTTTATGCCTATTTTGGCCTATTTATACCCAAATCAAAACTACGTCGTTTTGGGGAGGGCGTGTGTGTGCAATTTCAAGATTGATAAATATCATTTTGGGGAGGGAATGTGTGTTTTATCTTATACCAGAAGAAAAACAGTTATTTTTTTGAGACGAGATTTAGAAAGTAACGACACTTGTTTTCGCCGAGCAAAATATCGTCTCGACACTTGTGATGAGAATTAACCATTATTTTGAATTTATTGTTTGCTTATGCGAGCTTGTTGTTTATTTTGTTCATCTAGTTCTTTTGTTGTTACAGTTTCTGCTAATATCAATTTTATTCTCATGCTTATGGGACACATTTCAAGGAAAGAGAAAATGCACTTAAATAAGCTTTTGGTTCTATGAACATAGACTTTGCACTAGGAAAGAACAATTTCCACCTCTCATGGGGAATAACATCCTTAATTGGATTTTGAGAGGTGAAATTTGTTCAAATTGCACCAGTCTAGTGATAATGAAGCACAATATTTAGAAGCCTTTAAGGGCACATAATCTGAAAATATTACTAGGGCTAATGGTTTTCTTAACGAAATTGAGAAATGTTTCCCCAAAAACAATAAGGCTTGACATCGTTTTTACTTATTTGATGCCTATAAAGTATAGGGGTCAAGAAAATGCGAGGGAGTACATTATGGATGTGTTTCATATTACTTCAAGACTTAAGGCACTTAAGATCGAATTTTTCTAAAGAATTACTTGTTATTGTGATTTCAGTTTCGCTTCCTATATAGTTTAATTAATTCAAAGAGAGAAATGAACTCTAGATGAGCTCATTTTTCATGGTGTACAAGAGGAAGAAAAGTTGAAGCATAATAATTTTGAAAGTATTCATTTAAAAAGTGCATATAAAGATAAGGGAAAAAAATAAAATCAGAATGTAGTTACTAAGGGTCTAACTCAAAAGAGATAATAATATATTATAAAGGGTTGTTCTCTTTTGTAATAAGTTAGGAAATATGAGGAGAAATTAAATTCTGAAACAGTAAGCAACTACTTTGGTTATTCTACATGATTTAGGGGTTATAAGTTTTATGATCTCATAATTAGGAATAGTTTTAAGATGAGATCTCTAATATTACTTTCGAGGATATTGATTTTGGAGGGAGAATTGGATTATAAATCAATTCTCATTATCACATTTGATGATATCCATGTGTTTATACTTGTTGTTAATTAAGAAGTGAATCTAGAATCTCAATAAAGTTATTTTTGAACAACTCTCCATTTACGATGAAAAATCATTTTGGAAAAACAAACTCAGAGAACAAGTATCATTAAGAAGATCCACGAAATGAGAGAAATAATATTTAGATTATTATGTTTTATTTCTCCAAGAAATAAGGATGACAGTAAAATGATAGAGGATGATCTAATCAACTTTCGTCATATCATAAAAGTTCAGACTCTCATAAGTGATTAATGTCATGGAAGAAGAGTATAAGTTCTATACAAGATAATAAAGTTTAAGAACTTGTCTCATTACCTGAAGGTGCAAAATTAACTGTTTGCAAATGGATATTTAAAACCAAAATAGATGAAAAAGGTGATGTTGACAGGTAGAAGGCATGTTTTGTATCTAAATGATACACTCATGAAGAAGACATTAATTTTATAGAGACTTTCTCTTTGGTTTCATTGAAAGACTTTTTTAGGATAATCATGATACTTGTTGTTCATATTTGATCTTAAGTTACATAAGTTGGATTTCAAAATTGTGTTTCTCAATGGTAATATTGATGAGATGATTTATACAATGCAATTAGAAAAATTGTATCTAATGATGCAAAATTAATGATATGAAAATTAGATAAATCAATTTATGAGTTTAAGTATGACTCTTGTTAATTGTATAATAAATTTTACCAAGTGATTATCTCTTTTGGTTTTGAGATGAATTTAGTTGACAATTGTATATATTATAAGTTCAGTGATAGTAAACCAAATGATACCCCTTATAGCTAAAGGAAACAAGTTTAGTCTTGATCAGTGCCCTAAGGATGATTTTGAAACTAAGGAAATGTAAAAAGGTTCATTATGCTTCAAAATAAATAAAGAATTTAATGTATACTCAAGTTTATACACATTCAGACATAGCGTATGATTTTAGGATATTAAGCATATATTTAACCAATTTGGGTATGGATCGTTGGATAACAGCCAAATTGATTCATACAATACATTTAAGAACAAAATGTTACATGCTCAAATATCGGAGGTACAGTAAATAAGAGATCATTAGGTCTATGGACTCCGATTTATTAGAATATGGATGCAAAATTTTGTCACATGAACTGCTAATTATGGATTGATAAGAGAGACCACTTGAATTATTTTGTGCCAACTAAGTTTCAGTCCTTTATTCCATATATAATAGAAACATCTTAAGTCTAAGTATGTAGACATTATGTTTCTTGTTATTAAAGAAAATTCATAGTGATTATGTGTTTATAGAGGTACAAACTTATACCTGCGTATTTACTAAAGAACTATCAACCAAGGTCTTTCATGAGCACACTACTCATGTGGGTGTAATATCATTTAAGAATATTCAGTTTTTGTGGGAGTTTGTAATATTAGTGCTCGTTTGTTATAGACAAAATTTCAGTTACTTCAGTTTAAGGATATTTATGTTAAAGTTATTTTATGCAGAAATAAAGTTTATTTTGGTTTATCCACTTCGATTTTGGTAAAATTTGATATCACTAATGTTTAAAGAGGACCAATTGGAAATAGACATAAGCGGCTTACATTGCATGTAATTTTCATGCTACGCTTCATGATTGATCTCTGTCATTTGATTGTCTTTGTGTACATGACAATTGATGGGTCTAATCATGATTGATATGGCAAAGACCGCTTTGATCCTATATGGATATAGTTGATGGATGAGATTTTTACATAATACCTATTACATGATAACAAGTTTTAAGCTCATAAGGTTATACATTTATCAGGAAATATATGTTGCCTAAGTGGGAGATTGATGGATTAAAATCCATAATTATGGGAACAATATCTGATTCTTAAATCAGCTATATAAAGGGGTTATGGTCCCTAAGAAATAAATACTTTCGTGTTTACTCTTATCACTGTTAGAGAGTTTATACCTAAGGGAATTGCATCTTCTTGGAAGATCACAACCAAAGAAAGATTCAAAGATTTCAACCAATCAATTAATTCAGGTACGCTTCTACTAATCTAGTATTTGTTTTATTCTTGATGATTTGATATGATTAGATCATGGTTGATTTCATATTTATTATGATTAGATTCTAACACTAGTTGGATGTTGTGTCGATGCTATGTGACCCAGACATGTCCCGAGTGCTCTAGACGAGTAGACTAGCCGAGTAAAGTACCGACACTTTATGACCCAGACCTAACCCGATGTTTAGGGAGATATTGATGCTATGTGACCTAAGTCTTCCTTAAGTGTTGAAGTAAGTAAAGAGGGATGTGAGTTCTACGAGGCTAAGTGACCCCAAACTACAACATGATACTTACTTGTATTGTTCTAGTGTTTGCCATTGTTCATGACATTAAATGTAACATGCTTATATGTTGAATGCATGCAATAAAGTATGGTTATTTATGTGGCATTGAGCTTGTGAGCTCAGCGTATGAAATGTGTTTTCGTGCTTAGGTCCTTCGCTGCCAGTTTCGAGGAGCACATCACCGATTCAGAGCTTTCTAGACTTGATTACCATCAAAGTATGTCTCGAGTATTTAGTGGGCATGTAAAGACCCTTAATTTTATTTGAGTCATAAACTTTGTATTTTGTTTTATTGAACGTATTTTTGGAGACTTTTTTTGGGAGCTCCCCCATAACTGATATACTTATATTTTGTTAATGTATGGTATTCGGATGTTATCATTTCTCACTTGATAAAGATGCTTTAAAAAATGGTTAGCCACTCACGTGGTTCCATGTGACATCATAGTCCATCGACTTTCGGGTCGGATCAGATTAGGGTGTTACAGTTAAGCAATCAGAAAGACGGATATAAAAAAAAAATCTAGCGTATCCTTGGAAACAGAGACAGATTAAAAGCCTAAAGGAGTATGGGAAGATGTTCTTACCAACCATTTGAGCTATGGAGGCTTGAAGAAGGAAAGAAGAAGACTAATAAAGAAGATGGAGAAGAAAGACTATTCGACCATAAAAGCCACACACAAACTTGGTATAAAACCCTAAATATCATCATTGAATTTTAACAACGGTCTAATTTACTTTTGGTCCTTCGCAATTTACCTTTTATGCAAAAATCTCCTTTTATACATTTTTGGGCTTTATTCACAACCAGTTAAACCCACACTTGGCCCAATATCTTTAATTACGAACTCCACGAGACCACATACCTCTTGGGTAAACCCGAAACTATCAGTCTGGAATTTGAGGTGGTAAAATATGAGGACTAATGTGTAAGAACATCAATCCTAAAATAAGATGCATATGATAGAATGCGTATATGACATGGTAATGCATGATATGCAACACATAGTAATCAAAATAAAGATTGGCGTGAATGATATAGGTAATATAAGCATACAAAGCATGAAATAAGTAGAAATGTGTAAGGTAAGTAAAAGTTCCCTCTTCTTTCGTCTTTGTGAGAGAAGATGAACGAGCGAAGAACAAAAGTAGAGCTTGAGCAGGATCACATCACTTTTAATAATATTATTTTTAAAATTGAAATAAATTAGCTATTTATTGACTTCATGCATTTTTATTGAATTAAGATAAAAAATAAATTATAAATTACTTGTTGATGTTAAAACATCGATTAATATTTTTTATCTATATTAAATGAGTTTGTTTAAGTGATAAGCAGCTTGATATCATTTAAGTAGATTTTAAATTTGATCTTTTTTATATAAAAAAATTCTCGTTAAAAAACTCACCTATAATAATCAAACATGTCAATCTCGATTAATTAGGATAAAGCCTTAAGTAATAGGGAGGAAAAAGACATTTTTTGTCTATCAATGTGAGCAAACTCAGCGAAGTGAATAGGGAAAGTTCACAAAGATACTTGCAAGATCTTTTAATTTGAGCTGAAAACTACATTTTCTGCCAAATATTAAAGGACATCTAGCTCAAGTTCACAAAGATTGATTATTTTCATGGCAACCATTATACATCAAATATAAAATGACATTAATTTCATATGGCATATAAGATACAAATATGTCTATTTTCTATCTGCTTAGAATCATGTCCAACTTACAACTGTGAAGTTGGGTCAAAAACATTAGCATGCCCATTTTTCTTTTCAAAACCACCTTTGGTAACCTCTTCTCCATCATATTCATCATTCATGAACCTCTTCCAAAACCAGTGCTGCTTCCACACCCTCTCCGTCATCTCCTCGATCGGGATGTTCTTTGTCTCCGGGATTAGGAACAACGTAAAGATCGACATGACCACAACCCAACCGGAGAAGAACAAGAAGATTCCATACTTGAAATGGCAAAGCATTGATAGGAAAGCCTGGGCTATGACGAAGGTGAAGAGCAAGTTGACACAAACAGTCACACTCTGCCCCGCCGATCGGGTCTCGAGTGGGAATGTTTCACTAGGTATCAGCCAACCGAGAGGACCCCAAGACCACGCGAAGGCCGACACGAATGTACACACCATAACGACTACGAATATTGCGAAACCTTTGTGGAGATCGTCGGAGTGATCCTTGACCTTGAGTCCGAGAATTATAGCTATGATTACTTGGGAGAAAAACATCTGCACACCGGCTTCAAGTAGAAGCACACGCCGGCCTACTTTGTCGACCGAGTAAATCGATATGACCGTAGACAGAACATTGACAGCGCCGGTGATAACAGCGGAGTAAAGTGCAGCATCATTGCCGAATCCCAATGTGTCGAACAAGACCGGGGCATAAAACATGATCGCATTGATACCGGTACATTGTTGGAAGATCTGTTCCATGTAGACACATCAATTAAAATTCACTCATTTTTATGACCCGACGCGACTCGAAACGACATTATTGATCATTATGTTATTACCTGCAAGGCGATTGCGATGACGAGCTGGGGTCGGTTCCTACGTTGAAGGAGATTCCTGAAAGGGTGTTTCACTTGTTTAGCCAGACGACTCGCCTCGACGAGCTCCAGGAACTCAGGGTCGATGTTATCGGTGCCACGAATCTTCCGGAGCACGGCCTTTCCTTGTTCGTGACGACCTCGCTCGATGAGACTGTTGGGACTATCGACGACCAGGAGGGCTCCAACGGTTAGGAGAAGTGCTGGGATGCCGGCCAAACCTAATGATAGCCGCCAACCCCATCCACCTTTGATTCTGTCGTTGCAAAGCAAAGCAATGAATGATTGTGAGATTAGTAGAAATGAAAGAATTATTCACACTACAAGGATTAATGCATTTAAGTTGGGTTTAATTAACTGTTAATCAAACATTAAACACGTAATTAAAGAGTAAAAGAGAGAGAAAAAAATAAGAGATTTACTTAGCAGTGCCGTAGTTGACAAGATTAGCAAAGAGAATTCCAATAGTGACGTTAAGTTGGAACAATATATTTAACCCTCCACGAATCCTCGTAGGTGCTATCTCCGACAGGAACAAGGGCACTGCCTGTATTTCATAAATGACAAACTATATTATATCTCCTTAACAAAATTCAAAGTCTGACCATTAAATTCAAAGTCTGACCATTAAATTTATCTAGCATGTCGGCCTACTAAAAATCATGATGACTCCACTGTTGACATACGTATTAAAATCTACTATATATACTCCCAATCGAGACTGAAAATGAAATGAATTGTTTATAACCAGGAGACTTTCTTCTTCATCATTATCATTTATTTTCTTTCTCTCACCAATTACATTTTTCGTTCAAATCATAAAACGTGAATCGTTAAAGACTGTCGAATTAAACTTATTTTTATCAACGTGTTTATATTTAGATTTAGGGTTTAGGGTTTGTTTTAATTTAAAGATTTAATATTAAGATACACAGAATTTTCTAAACTAAAACTTCCGTAATCTATGTTTAAAATGAAATTAAACCAACGGGGAGCAAAAGAGTGTCACACAACTCACCATCGCATGTGTAAAACGTCAAACCTAATAAATATTAATTTTTGAAGTTTGAAAAGTTAGTGGAAAAGACAACGATTTGGGTTGTGACTAATGCTTAAAGTAATATATTTAAAGTAGAAGGATTGATTGATTAAATTAATTAATCAAATCAAATGTCAGAAGATTTAGCAGTAAAGTTCGTGGAAACGTAAACGAGCTAGATGACGTGGGTGCTAAAGGGATAATTTAAGTGTTCTTATTACCATGCACAACTGAAATTAGTAGCCTTGAAAGGGAACCCTAATGGATGACCAACTGTTTTGAAAAATATAAATTAATTAATTAATTAAATGGTGTTTTTTGAAGGCTATCTCACCTAGATGGACACGTGATCAGTGGATAGATTTTGAAACTGACATAGAAATAATAAATATTTAAAACAGAAAATTTTAAAAGACTTAATTTTACTAACATTAAAACTAATAAGGACCTAATTGGTAATTATCTTCCACGCCTTAATTAGTACGTTCCATGAACTAGTGTATCGAATCTAAGTGCTTTATCGATGTTACCTGATTAGCGAAACCGACACCGCAGCCAAGCAATATCCTGCCGATAATGAGCATGGCGAGGTCTTGAGCGGCGGCGTTAAGGACAACACCGGCGATGAAAAAGAAACCAGCGATCAACATGGTGAGGCGGCGACCGAGCTTCCTGGTAGTGTAGGAGGCGAAAAAAGTGGCCGTTAAGCCTGCCAAATAAAGCGACGAAGTGAACAGCTGCAGGCCTTGGTTATCGTATTTGCAGTAATTCCCTTCGGTTCCTGGGTTTCTGGTCCTATGATAAACCGCCGGGAAGAATTTTTCCAGGAAGTCCGGCATGGACGTTACGCCACCTGCATCAAAACGAATTAATTAATTTATTTTACAAAATAAAACAATTATTATCATTATCATCTCCATGTTTTCTGACGAGTGACAATGAAATATTTTTTTAATATTTTATTGTTGAATGGCCTAATTACATAATACTAATAGTTTCTCATGAACCACGAAACGGAGGAATGAATTACCGGAAACACCGATGTCGTAACCGAACATGAGGCCGCCGGTGGCGGCCATTATACAAGAAATGATGACGATCGGAGTGATCTTTGCCTCGAACTCCACCCCCGCCGGTGGAACCGATGAGAATCCACCCGCCGGCATAGCTTCTATCTGAATATATATCACCTGAAAAAACGAAGCTAAATATCTCTGTCTCTTCTTCTTCTCCTCTATAAAATTGAAGTGGAATATGCAAAGAAGGAAGCAAGGGAGGGCTTATATAGAAGTGGAGAGTGTAAAGCTCGAAACACCTGCAAATTGGATGACGTAGTGGGTTACCACCGTCAGGATCTTTACACGTATTTCTTGACTTGTATCTGTTTTTCTTTATATATATTCTTTCCACGGCTGGTTAGTCAACCGACGGCATTTCTCAAACGTCACCACAGTTCCTAGCAAACAAAGATTTTAAAAAAAGTCTAATCGTACTTAGGGATAAAAATTCTATCCGAATCAGATGAGTTTTAACATAATTCGACTTGATAGGGTTATTTAAAAAAATTTAGGCCGAACCATGTTTAAAGTAAAAGAATTTTTTACTCGACTTGATATGAAATAATAGTATAATTTTCTTTTATAAAGTTAGATATAATTTATACCAGGGGCGGATCTCCATAGAGCCCGGGGTATCCCGGGCAACCCCTCATCCAGGGGTGGACCTCCATGGTGCCCGGGGTATCCCAAGCAACCCCTCCACAAGTGCCACCCCTAATCCAAATGTCACCCCTGGAACTCTTGCAACCTCTGACGAAGACTCCTGGGTCCGCCTCTGATTTATACAATACTCTTTTTCTATAAATTTTCTAATATGTCTCTCTTTTATCAAATAAAAATAAGATGAAATTAAAGATAAAGTTGTTGACGCAACTAAAGTATTCATCGGTGTCGGAAAAACATTAAAGGGATTGACGAAAAATAGGTATTTTTATGGTTCATGTTTAAGCTTATCCTCTAGGTTGGGAAATGCATTTCGGAATTCAAGACCATACAAGTTAAGTTTACTTTCTCGCAGGACGGAGCTCCCGCAAATATTTAATTATGTTTTCGTCCCTGTTTGCTCGGTTCTAAAGAAATTATTATTAATAAATTATTATAAAAAAACCTTTACATTAAGTGTTGTTCTACTTTATATGCTTAAATTCACAAGAAATGTAAGAGAATCACATGTTAATTATTAAGTGTTTTTTTTTTAATTCACCTCACCATTTTTTCTTGCTTTTGGATAAGGTTATTTATCTCACATTAATGCATTATTTTTGTTAATATTTTTGAAAAAAAATATCATTTGCTGATATTTTCTTTAAATATCATAATCAACATCATTAAACATTTTTTATAATAATTTATAATTAATTAATTAATTTCTAGAGTTAATTGCTTCACACGTTTTCAAATTGAGTCACTCATTTTAAATTAGTGTTTGAACTTTAAATATTATAATTTTATCGTCAAATTATGACTATCTTTCTAATTTATTCCTCCCATTATGACCCTTATTCTAAATTGGTAATATTCTTTTAAATCTTTCAATTTCATCCTCAAATCATCTAAATACGTAATTAGTTTCAACCATAATCTAATCTATTTTTTCAAACATATAACAATAGAGTTTGACCTAACGATTTTATTAACAGTGGATGTGATTAAAACAAATTGATAGTTTGGGGTGAAATTGAAATTAGTTTGTGGATTAACTTAAAATGAGGATCATAGTTTTAGGATAAAATTAAAATGTTAAAAAATTTGAGGATTAATTTAAAATGAGTCATAATTTAAGGATGAAATTAGAACGTTTAAAAGATCAAGAATCAATTTAAAAATTAAGATCAATCATCATAAATATTAAACTATTTAATTAGTTTATTTTCAATGAGAGTAAAAAATTATAATTATAGCTAATAAAAATAAATGTTTTTTATTAATCCATGTAAGCATAAGGTATTATATGTTCAAAGATAGCTCTCAATCATTTGATATTAAACGTTCACACCCTAACATAACATTCCTAGAGCATAAATCTAGTACCTCTAGGAATAACAACAGTTTTTTAACCATTAAAATTTCTCGATTCGTGCTCATGATTATATATGTTAAATTATATAATCAATTCGAATATGAATATCCAAAGACCTAAAATCTTAACCTATATTAACTGTGTCAAAATGTCAATTTATAAAATGTTATCTCTCTACGAAGCTCATCAGTTAAAAGACTAATTTCGTAAATTCTAAAATTCAATCAAATTAATTCAATTTTAACTCAACTCGATATGATAAGAATATAAAAAACCGATAATATAAATTTAAAACACTTTGAATTAAAAATAATTCAAACCTAAAACTAATTTAATCCAAAATGATCTAAAATTGCAAAGCTATTTTATGAAATTATTTCTTTCGGTTTATCGTACTTTTGAAATTAGGAAAATCAAGTCTTTTCACCCTCTGATTTTTTATTTGTTTCGGTTTAAATATTTATTTTAAAATTAGACAAATTAAATATGATCTTATTTATTAATATTTATATTTGTCCTCCTAAATTTTATCCCAACTTTGTATCTAATCGAGTTGAATAATTAAACTAAAAATTTAAATTATTTAATTTTTTACGACTCAAAAATTATAAAATTCGGATAAATTGGCATACATTGATTATTCCAAAATTCACCAGACTCTGCCTTATTGACTAATTTGCACGCGAGTAATAATTGTAGAACCGAAAGATCTATGCAAGGGCTTAATGCACTAGATTGTTGAAGCGGATTGATGAAGACATTCACATAATTTTTGTGTCAATGTACTGTTGATTCCTTTTTTTTTTGTACACTGGGTTCTAAGGTTCCGCCTTAATATATTTATACCGACCCGACCCGCGTCGCGTGTTTAATTTTAATGCATGTGTTACGGTAGAAATTTTCGGCGTATATAAAAACTCAAATTTAAGACTTTATTAAAACGATATCAAACTGCGTACCACTTGAACTAATCCCGTCGATGACAATGTACTGTTGATTAGATAACATATCAAACATATACAAAAAATGTGGTTGAAATCCACCCAGATGACACATGCATGTTTCCCATGAACCACGAAAGTTTGCAGATATCTTACACTTCATATGGAAAAAGATAAGTGGCTGCTCATTACAATATATTATGATAACGATAAATGGAAAATGATAGTGAAATACAAGAGATATTAATATTTTATATGAAAAATTTAAAATAAGAAAAATCATGAGTTGGTAAAAAAAAGATGATACGCGTTAAAGTTTGATAAAAATTGTCAAGTTTAAGGGTTGATTTGATAAAAATGTCAATTTGAAGGGTTAATTTGTGCAATAAAGCTTTTAAAAAAATTGTCAAGTCGGTTTCATCCTGTTCATAAGACACCTCTGGTTGATTATCGAACTTTTACTTAATTTATTTTAGATAAGATAAGGGAGAAAACTTTTTTAACGCCAAAAAGAAAACTGATTCACGAGAAAGTAAAAGCATTGAGATCGGATTACGATTAGGGATGGGCATAGGCCTGAACCTGATATGTTCCGACCCGATTAGACTCGATCGGATTGATTTTTTTATAAAAAAGTTAAGTTGGGGTCGGATCTGATTTTTTTAAAGGTGATGTTTAGGTATGGTCAGATCTAGGTTTAGAGTGAAAAATATATGACCTTACCAGAAAAAAAATATATATAATTTTAACTTATATTTTTAAGAATAATTACAATAATATCTCTCTATATATTATTTTTTTTCAATTAAATCATTGTTTTTATTAAATAAAAATAATAATTTTATTATTATTTCGGGTTCGAATTTTATCTCAAAAAATCAGATCTAGTTAAGGGTATATATTTTTCAGGTCAGGTCGGGTGAATGATGTAAAATTTTTGAATCAGGTCAGGCGAAACCCAACCTATGCTTAGGATTGGGGAAGCTAAAAAGCATGCATGCATGCATATATTGCTTAGCCACTTAATTGTTGGGTTAAATTCTTTTTCTTATATTACACGTAAGTTGTAGAATTAGTCTTATATTCAGGGCCGGCTCTAATGGGGACCACCGCTCAGGACCCTAATTTTTTATATTTACAGTTAGACCCCTCAAGTTTTTACATTTATAATTAGAGTCCTTAATTTTTATAATTTCATAAAATGTTTAGTTTTTGACCCTCTTTTTCCATTTCTCTTATTTATTCATTAAATTTTGAATTAAATCTAATGATTTTTTCTCTCTTTTTTCAAACCTTACTCTTCAATTTATCAAATATTCTTTAATTTTTTGTCTTCTTCAATCTCAATCTAACAATAAAATAATATACAATTCTTTTTATTTATTTATTATTTAAAACCGAGCTATGTATCATACATGCATTCAATCCTTTTTATATTTATTCTCTTTTAGATGAATTTAAGGTGTTTTCTTAATAAAATAATAAAAATAATATATTTTCATAAAATTTAATCATTTTTCTATGATTTATTTATGTAATATTAAATTAATTGTTCAAAGTAATGAAATATACTTTCATTTTATAAAGGTATTTTTTTTAGTTTTCGCCCAGGCCCCGGAAATATCCGAGACGACTATGCTTATATTATTTATAAATTATGAAATTAACATTTTTATAATAGTTTAACTATTTTATTATTTTAAAACTGTTAACTAACTGTTAATAGTTTATCTTTTAAACTTTATTATTTTTAATTATTAACGAACTGTTAATGTTTTATTGATGTGATATAATAATATTGAAAATATATTTAAAACCGATAGTTTTTAGTTTACAATATTTTTATTTTGTAAATTAACCTCCATGTGATATAATAAAATTGAGGATGTTTATGTTTCTGCCTTCTTATGATTTGTTTATATATTTATTTAATATAAAATTTGTTTTTAGTTTAATTTATAAAAAAGTATTTAATAAAAAAAATTATAAATTTTTTTTACTTTTTTTAAAAGCTTTTTTACTTTCAATTTTTATTTTACTTTTCTTTTAAAATGATAAGTATGATTTCTATTATACTTGACTAAGTTTTTCATAGCCAAAGGGTAAAGCGATGACTCAATTTAAAAGCACTTAATACCCTTCAGGTTACATTCTTAGTTTTCTGGAATCAATGATTGATAATCAATCATCCCTTTATAATCAAAATGCTTTCAAATCAAGAAGAGCTTGTTGGCTTGTTAGTTGTTTCGATTAACAGTTGGGAGGAAGGATCGACTTGTAGCACATTTGACTTCTTGAGAACACATTTAGCAGCGGTTCACTATTAGGAAATGAGATCGGATTGGTTTCTCAACGAGACACTATCCGATTCGAATTTGTTCAAAGCTTTTAAATAGAGTGGCGCTAATAACGATTGTCGCGATTAGTCTACATAAAGACTTCTAATCAAAGATTTTTTTGGATTGTCGGTTCAATTGATAGAAAAAAAAACAAGTTATAGGGATTGAACCCTATAGACTGTAACCGGCATAAATCCGAAGTGAAAAATCTATTTCAATTATCGATGGAATTTGAGGCAAAATGAAAGGCAGAGGCTGATTTTTACAATTAGAATTTCAATTCAATTTTACTTTCTTTTATTTTTACTTTCTTTATTTTTAATCAAACAAAACTCCCCCTATTTCTATTTTCTTTTGCAATTCACGCCTTGCCTTGGAACAAGACCAATTTATTGGTTTTACTTTCTTTTATTTTTACTTTCTTTATTTTTAATCAAACAAAACTCCCCCTATTTCTATTTTCTTTTGCAATTCACGCCTTGCCTTGGAACAAGACCAATTTATTGGCAAATACGATACTATCTGCGGATCGATCCTTACTCTCTCTATAATATCTATTCTATTTTATTTTTATTGAGATTTGAGTTATTTTATTTGGCAATTAGAACGATGCGTTGCCATTCATAGTAAATAAGGAATAGTCATATTTACTTTGCTCATATCCAGCACTCAAAAGAGCTTCAATCAGCTTCAAATTCCATTGTCTAGAAGATTTTTTCAACTCATATAGGAATTTTTACAACCTACATGGAGACAAATTTTTCATAGCAAAAATCGAAGCAATCCCTAATCACGTATGTCAAAAATAGTTTTATTAGAATTTGCAACATGAAAGGGCATGTCTAAAGGAAGAACAGACCCAACAGACTGAAGTACTAACTGAATGAAAAACATTGCATTGTTTACCAGAAAGATAATGAGCAACTCCTTTACATGATTCAAAAAAAGTCCCTTAGACTTTCTACCAATCCCCATGATCATGCCATTGGATGATACTTTCTACCAATCCCCATGATCATGCCATTGGATGATCTAATATGTGTTACCAATTCAGATTGACCAGGCATATGCATAAAATGAGGTTTAGGAAATGAAATAGGATATACCAAGCTTTTGAAATCAGATATGATGTGGTCTGTAGCCCTGTATCTAAAATCCAAAGCAGTAAAGATTCAATAGCAAGTAAATCACAAGCAACAGTACCTGTAAGATTCACACTGAAAGCTAAAGTGGGTGCCTTATTCAACAAACTCAAGATTTGATTATGTTGTTCGATTGCAAAAGTAAACACCATTGAGGCAGAAACAACAGGTACAAAACTAGAGTCTGAATTCAAAAAGTCTGTTGACTCACTATTCAATGCCATCGCTGTTGGAGTCTTCTTCTCGGTGAATCTGAAGTCAGAAGGGAACTTTATCGGCCTATAATAATTTTCCTTTCGATGTCCTCTAATTTTGCAATACTCACAGACGCTTGAAAAACGCTTTTGATCCGTCCCTCTTGAAGCATTAGAAAGACTGGAAAACATGACAGAAGAATCAGTTGAACCCTCAGACAGTATGTGTTGTGATTCCTCTTGAGCAATGATAGAATAAGCCTGATATACTGCGGGCAGAGGTTTCATAGTCAAGGTTTGGCTTCTAATCGCTGAATAGGTTTCATTCAACCCCATCAAGAACTGAAAGGGCCTTTGGTGTGTGACGTGAGAATAATTTTGTTGGGCAATTTCACAATCACACGAGGTAAAAGAAACTAAAGCGGTGTACTCATCCCACTAGAGCTTTAAGCGAGTATAATAGACAAAAACAAAAGATTCACCTTGGAGAAGAGTTGCTATCGACCGATGGAGGAAGAAAACCCTAGAACCATGGATTTTGTCAAAGCGTTCCTTCATATCCTTCCCAACAGTAGTTGAACCTGATGCAAAAACAATCCTAGCTGATAAGTCTTGACTCACTAAGTTAAGAATCCACGAAAGAACAATCACATTGCACCTTTCCCACTGCAAATGGAATGCCAAATCATATTGCTATCTGCGATAATCTCCATCCACAAAACCGAGCTTGTTCTTCATGAGAAGTGCAATTTTCATAGAGCGGCTCCATATATTATAGTTTTTTTAATGAGCACAAGTTGAATAAAAAATTATCGAACTTAACAATAGCGAGTCAATTTAAACACTAGCCAAATAATTTTGAAGTCTAGTCGAATATTATTCAACTCGATTCATCCAGAAATATCCACCGAATTTTTTGATGGGATTGTCAACCAGGCTGTGTTGCCTGAGCCGACTGACAAAGCGTATTAAGGAAAGCCTCCATTAATAAGGACAATCAATGATGTTTTGGTGTCAAAGTTAGTTAAGCCAACTGATTGGAGTCAAAGACTCATTGGGGGGGGGGGTCCTATCTGCTTCGGGTACTCGGTAATCGACACACACTGAGTTAAATAATTTAATAGTCGCATTGGTATTGTGCATGAAACAGCTAAGCTTTGTGATGAAGTCTATACTAGTATGGTCCCCCACTCTTTTGCAGGGTTTAGATTATGCACATTGGCTTTCATGCTTTAGGGCTTGGAGTGTGCCCTTGATCAATTGAATTTCCCCACAAATCACCAAATGAGTTGATGGTCCCCATTATCTCCCTCTCTTTCAAAATGGGCCTCATTGAAGATGCTACTAAATTCTTGTCCTTTGACCTTTTCCTCTTTGTCCCCAACTCCAATAATTAACCCTCTCATACTTTTAAACACTATTCGATTGGAGTAGGGAGGAATCGAGAAAGTTTTAGGGTAATCTTTCACTCTAAAAAGCTTTAATATACTTCTTAAAAGTTTGCACTTCCTAACACAAAACTCTGCATCCATCCTTGGATTCAAGTATATGTAATCGCATTGAAACTTACATAACACGAATTATCAATTAAACCAACTTCGTGATTTGATTTAACATTATAATTGAAGTGATAAAATTGTTGTCCATTGTAATAATAGTTTAATTAGTCTAAGTGGTATCATACTCACGGGCAGAATTAGGATTAAATTTTGAAGGAAACAAATTATTTATATATGAATTTATTCAGTTTCTAGAAGGTAATTAAGTCTCAAAAATAAAGGGTTGAAGCTTAATTTCACTGGTTGAATTGGGAGGGGTTGGATTATATATTAACCTTAAAGATTAAGGACCAACGAAAGTCACAACAAGAATCAAATAATTAACCTTAATTTAGGGGATGTTTGATAAAATAAAATGATTAAGCGCTGAATAATTCAATGGTCTGAATGATTCAAAGGCTCTGTATGAATTGACTCTGAATGTGACATGTTGTTTGATAATGGTTCTGAATATACAATCTGAATTATGAATATTTTCATTTTTACCTTTATAATGAATTATTATATTATAAGATATGATTGTTTAATAATACAACATGTGAAAAAATTGATATTATGATAAAATATCTGGTGCTTAATGATTTATAATGTACTTTAATGTTGAATCATTCAGCAGTGTTTTGTTGTTTCATTCAACATAATCTTCATTCAGAGGTGAGAATCAAAACGCTGAATGTTGAACGGTTCAACATTCAACGCTGAATTATTCCATTCAGAAGTAAACAAACGGCCCCTTAGATTATAAACCACATGTTAAGTATAGGTTGTTTGTTTCAAGGTGTGGGTAAGCTTTAAACATTATTGTCTCCCTCTCTTTTTTTATCATAGATTAATCATAATTAAAGCACAATAATGTTAATTATTATCTGTCTGGATTTAATTAAGAGATGTGCAAATCTTGGAACAAGCTTTTCACTAGCTGGACATGATCATGTTTGACATCTGTCAATTTTTTTTGTTTTGATGATGAAAATGCCCTTGGGTGAAAGGGATTTTAACTAAATATACCAAATGGGTCAAGCTATTTGAAGGGGTACATTGGTCAGTGGGATAATCATCACATGGAATGAAATTTACAGTCATGTGATCACATGCTTAAGATGAGTCAAAGGGAACTAAGCATTTTCTTTATATTTGCTTCACTTATCCAAATAATTAATTGGAATTCTATAATGTCACTACAGCTAAAAAGATAAGCATATTACATATATTTAAAAAATCCTTGTTCCCTACCCTTATTTGGCTTTTTTGGCCCAATAAGGATAACGTGTTTTTTATTTAGTTCATTAGAGCAAGTAAAAATTTATTTTGGGATCTACGATATTTTTTACAGTGTTATTGGAACTCTTATCATAGATCCCAAAATAAATTTTACTTACCCTAATAGGCTAAATAAAAAAACTCATTTACCTTACTGGTCAATTTTCCCTCTTAATGTGATACTTAAAAGATATTTTTCGAGAAGGAAATATAATTATTAATTAAGTGATGACATTAATAGCGAGTTAAGGCTTTTTCTCCTCATGAATCAAGTGATTTTAGTGGTTAAAGGGATATTTATTGTTTTTAGAGGTTGTAAGTTTGAACATGATATCTGGAGGAGTATTTGAGCGTTCATTGTCAAATAGTTAAGAGCCTTTTTTTGTTACAAAAAAAATTTAGGTAAGGGGTAGCCCCCAATCCAAGGTCAGGACATACCTAAGACCCAATTGGGATTTATATAGGAATTTACAGATTATCCACCAAGAGTGACAGTAGTAGGATTTGAACTTGACCTTATAAGCTCAAATTCCTGACAACCACTTATACCAACACTCATTGACAAAAGTCTTTTTAACATATATTACGTTTGTAATCTCCCAAGACTAACAATTTTTTTTCTTACCCCATTCTAATTCTTAATATATTATCTAACAATTTCTTTCAAAATGTTTTATATAATAATTAACAATAAATTAATTTATAAAAATATTAAATTAACAGAACTTTTAATCAAAGAAAGACATCGATTTTTTTATTAAAAATCCAAAAAGAAAAAAGTTCAACTTATTTTAAAAAATGTTGTATTTTTTTGGTATAAAAAGGAAAGGAAAAGTCCTTTTTGTCCTTACTAAATGTAAAGCGTAGTGTCCATGTGATGCTTTCAATATACTAAACAGCAAATTAGCTCACTTGTTACGGCTTCACCAGACCACATTAGCTTTTATAATCTCACCGTCCACTCAACAAATTGAACAATAACAGAACCGAGTATATAATTAATTGAGTTAATTCCATCCTACATCCCCGGATTATGATTCATATTCTAAATTGATCAATAAATATTCCAACTGAACCTTCGACCTAGATAATCTTTCGATTAAGTCCAAAGCTGACGATTAAATCAAAGGAATAAATAATGCTCTAGTTTAAGGATGCTGTTGGAATATTTTTCTATTTAGGGATCAATTTAGAATTTAGCCTATAGTTTGGGGACATAATCATAATTAAACATTGAGTTATTCATAAAGAACATTTTCCTTCCACCTCTATAAATCACAAATCCCATGCATAGCTCATCAGGCACAGCTCCAACCTTCAAAAAATGGCGCTGGAAGCTGTTCAAGCAAGCTCTGGAAATAGCATAGAACCGAATTCGAGTCCGAGGATTTCGTTCTCGGTCGATTTCCTCGACGAAACCAACTTCATATCCATCAATCCACATTCTCAAAATGAGGAGATGGATGCCCAGAAGGAGAAAGATAAAGCAAGAGTTGCAGACTTCGAGTTCCTTTCAAGAAAAGTGAGCAGCCACGCCATGTTGACGGCTGACGAGCTCTTCTTTGAAGGGAAGCTGCTCCCCTTTTGGCAAACGCAGCATTCCGAGAAGCTCAAACAAATCAGCCTTAGAAAGACCAAAGAGGAAGAAGATGATGATGATGAGGTGGTGAGGGCGGAAGAGGTTATAAACAAGGATGAGAGTAATAGTAGTAGTAGCATGAGTTGGTTCGTCGACGACAACCCGTCTCCGAGGCCACCGAAATGCACCGTTTTGTGGAAGGAGTTGCTGAGACTGAAGAAGCAACGGACTGCGTCGTTGTCGTCGTCGTCTTCGAGTTTGTTGGCCAACATAGCTGCATCTGAAGAAGGGAAACAAGGGTCTCGGAATAGATCAGATAACAGGCATGTGAAGAGGATAAAGAAAGGGTTGGAAAGAAAAAGATCATCAAGCATAAGAATCAGGCCTATGATTAATGTTCCCATTTGTACACAAGTCAAAAGCAGTGCACTGCCTCCTATGTTTCCTCTTAAGAAAGGAAGGTAGCCATAGCTGAGTTGAGTTGAGTTTGATCTGAAAATCTAGGCTTCTTCTCCAATATTTTACATTTGTTTTTAAATTTTTCAAATTTTTTCTGCTCCTTTTCTTCTATGATGGATGGAAGCTCAGATGTATTACAATTTACAATGTAAATGTTTACTGGAATTTACTCTGTTTTTTTCCAACTTGTTTTACACTTTCATCAGGCACCAATGTATTATCAGCTAGCAAAATGAGCAGTCATTTTACAGGACAACCACATGAAAAGATGTAGAGTTCTATGAATTTTCAGGATCCGACCCTGAAAGATCAGCCAAAGAGGGGAAAAGAGAAAAGCCTGATGCATGGGGCTAACAGCAATGAATTATTTTTGGGAAGGAAGAAAGGGTCTGAAAAGGCAAAATGGGTTCTGAAAAGGATCTGAATATATTTAAAAAAAAATATGGGGTAGTTTAGTGCATCTGATCTAAGGCACATAGCACCCAAGTATGTCACTCACAATTTCAAAAGATTCTCAATTTGTCCTCGTGTTGTTTCCAACGGGTTTCACAAGTAAATGAACCTTGACCGACAGGTAAGGTAAAGGCCATCTAAAATTTTAAAAGAATTAGACAGAGGACTCTTTTTACCAAAACAAATACATAATGGATTGTAATTCTGTTAAATGTGTTAAATCTTATATAACACAAATTATTAAAGTGTAGAGATTCACCACCGGTGTTAGTTCAAGTTGTAAGAAATTTGATATCATTTAAGTAGGTATCGAGTTCAAGTCTCTATGTATGCATAAAATCTCCGTTGGAAGACACACCCACCAAAACTAGATGTGTGATGTGAGTCAGTTTTGATTAGTCATAACGAAACCTTAGAACCAGAATGACAATAAAAAAATTAAAAATTCATAACACCTTGAATATAATTACAACATAAAAGGGTAAAGTACACCAGATATCACTAACTATGATCAAATGATAATTTTGATTATTGAACTTTTAAAAGTTACAAAAATGATCAATAAATTTATCGCATTGTTATAAAATAATCATTGCGATTGTTATAATAAGTATAAAAGTTCCATATTATATTACAAATAAGTGCCTAAAGTGTAACCCCTTATACCCAACCTATGCGTTACGGATTACAATAAAAATTTACAAAATAATTTTCTCACTTTAAAAAAAATCATAACTTCTTAAAAAAATGGTTATGTTAGCAAAATTCAAATCAGATAGTATAAAATAAAAAATATCGCAAATTAATTAAAATACTAGTAATATGTAAATAAATAACTTCATTCATTAAAGGTAAAAGTAAATAAGCAATACACCACTATATCAAAATACTAGGCATATGACACCAAAATAAAGGCAATTCTAAATATTGAAACATTACAATAAAAATTTTTGTACGGAATGTGTTGATCCTCCAAGTGTTGGGACTGGGTACCTATCCAAAATATCTTAAAAGAAAAAGATAGGGGAGTGAGCTAGGGAGATCAGTATGTTCCAATAAGTGCAATATAAAACCTACAAAAGAATTTGAAAAACAATTCAATAAAGTATTATGAAAATATCAGTAAATTTATTTAAAACAGATATCTACCCTCCACCCGTACACCATTTGAAATACCCCAGAACAGACATCCATAAGGACTTATCCTAGAACCTTAGGATATATGAGTCCAATGTGGAATATCATAACAGAAAGGAATTACATGTAGTTGAACTTCAGAGTCTCCAAACATCTACCCAGACAATACCCAATAAAACAGTTTCAGCCAGTACTAATATTATCAGAAGTCATAAATAAGATATTTTACAATAAGAGTAATCCTGAGAATAAGTACCAAACAATCAGAAATTTCAGATAAGTAAAAATAGAACTCATGAAAATAAGTAAATAGAATCATGCTTTCAAAATCAGTTAAAACATATATATATATATATATATAGTACACAAGGAACACACATCGCAAAACGGGTCAGTCTAGAAAATCTACTAAGCACCAGTCTCGCTATGATAAAAAGTAGCACACGATCCTAAATCAGATCAGAACAGGATTATTATTAGAATAACGCACTAAATAGAGCATTTAACTAAGTTGCAGAAATATGTGAAATCACGACTTATGCGGCCGGACGGATCGAGAAGAACTAGTTTGAATAGCCGAACGATCGGGCAAAACACGAGTACCTATCATAACCAAAGTCATAAATCAATCTTTGCCATTTTCCTCATTTTTCCGCAACCAATTTAATTAATATAACTATGCAATTTCAAGTTCAAGGGTCAATTCGGAAGCTTTAGGGTTAAAATTTGACAAAACAAATTTCAGATTAGGATTCATGACGTCGAAAAAATGAAATATGGCATTTTTGAAAAAGTTTATTTTTTTATAAAAGTCAATAATCAACTTGGTCAAAGTCAATGGTTAAAGTCAACAGGTAAACTCGGTTTGGTCTTTGTTTACTTGACTGACTCTATCAAAGTTGACTCTGTTAACTCGATCGAGTTGACTTAGATTTCCAGAAGATTCGCAGGGACAAAGGCCACGCATCGCGGAGGCGCATGGCAGCACGTGTGGAGGGTGACAGGGACATGGACAACAGAAGAACGCTCGGAAGACTGTCAAACATGAAAATCAGTTACAACACCACCAAAATCAACCAAGATTTGGCTGAAATTAAATATAAAGCAACCAAAGCTTACCTCCAATGGTGGTCGTTGGAAACAACGGCGGGAAGGGACAAAACTGATTGGGTTTTTGTCGGAACAGGGCAGGGAACCTAACGGCGATGGCGGTGAGGTGAACAGAAATCGAGATCAGCACGAAATCGACAAAACCTTATGGAGAACCTTTGTTTTCCGACGAATATTCAATGCGATCTCCACAGCGAACACGGACACTGTGGTGAGGGCGGTACACGACACGACAAACAGAGGCAACAGAATCGATAGTGGAAAGGACGACGAGATTTTAAAAAAAAAAATTAGGATTTTGGTTCAAGTTTAGCAAAGAGCTATTTGGTTTTAGGATTTAAAATCCCAATCGAACTGTTTTAAAAAATATTTTTACAATAAACTAACACAAACATGACCTGAGCCTAGTGGTTCAAATCCCTTCAACCACACTTTAAAAAAAATCTCACCATTTCCTTTTTTTTCCTTTGCTGACGGATGATGGTCAATCCACGCTTATGTCCCTGAACTTTCAAGAAAATTCTAAAATTCTCTTAAAACTTCAAAAATTCATAATTTGGTCCCAAAAATTAATTAAATAAAATGATATTCAAATTGAATAAAAATTGAGGTGTGACATAAAATATATCATCTTTTTCATTTAAGTACCTAAAGTGTTTTTTTTCAAAGTACTTAAAGTTTCATTTTGGTCAAACTAGGCACCTAAAATATATTTGTATGATAATTTATGTACCTAAAGTATTCAATCTTTTTCATCTAATTTCTAAAAGTTTGACACGTAACATTAATCAAAGAATACTTTCTGTACTTATTTATGATATAAGCCCAAATTTAATGATCATTTTGTGATAGTTCGATAAATTTAATGACTATTTTGTAGCTTTTGAAAGTTCAATGACCAAAACAATCATTTAAGAATAGCTCAATGACCTGTGATATACTTCACCAAAAACCAGTAAAAGCACACCACCATACATGATTTTTTCGGTCTATTTTTCACTAGAGAAAATCGCCTCAGTGACCAAAAAAAAGTTATAATATACGATTTTAACCAACTTTTTTTGGATTTGCCAAAATGACCAACAAAATCGCAACGCGAAATAAAAATCGCAACGCGATCCCCAGAATCGCAAATCAGTTTCCAGAATCGCAACGCGATTCTTGAAAATCGCGATGCGATAGTACAAATTCGCATTGCGATTTTCCATAATCGCAACGCGAATATGAAAATCGCAACGCGAACACATAAATCGCAACGCGTATCCGTAAATCGCAACGTGTATCCGTAAATCGCAACGCGTATGGGTAAATCGCAATGCGTATCCGTATATCGCAACGCGTATCCGTAAATCGCAACGCGTATCCGTAAACCGCAACGTGTATCCGTAAATCGCAACGCGTATCCGTAAATCGCAATGCGTATCCGTAAATCGCAACGCGTATCCGTAAATCGCAACGATAATCCGTAAATCGCAACGCGTATCCGTAAATCGCAACGATAATCCGTAAATCGCAACGAGAATCTGTAAATCGCAACGATAATCCGTAAATCGCAACGAGAATCTGTAAATCACAACACTGAAATTTTGGGTATATAACACTGAAATCATAAACTAAATCCCTAAATCGCAACTCATTCCATCTCCATCTATCACTCTCTCCGGCGACATCCGTTCCTATATCCAACGACATCCTTCCCCATCCGGCAACAGGTCTTAGTTTCGCATCTCGTTTGTTTAGTTACAACCATGAAATCATCTAATGTTGATCATGTTTGGATAGATTTGTGTTTTGGAGGGTCATGGGATAATGTTAATGGTGTTTTACAATATATGCCTTTACCCATAAATCTTCAACTAAAATTGTCTTTACAAAAGTTAACTTATGAAACTCTAATGCTACGTGTTTCAAATAAATTGAATTTAGAGCCCCTAAGTGGATTTAGGCTATCTTATCAGAGAAATGGTAAAGTTTATTTGTTAACCGACAATGAAGATGTTGAACGATTCATTGCTTACATTAGTGTTTCACAAGATGATGTTACATTGTATGTTGTTGAACCTAGAAGTAGTATTGTTGGGTCAGTAGCGGGTAGTAATCAACTAAGTTTTTCTCAAAACCCACAACCTTTCTCTAATCCAAATCCCAATCAACTTTCAGCACCAAATTCCGGTTTTCGTATTGACCAGTTAGACGATGATGAGCCAACAGAAAAAATTGTGAGTACTAGTCAGTATTCGAAATTTGGTCTTGGTCAATATCCGGACTTTGATATTGGTCAATACACGGATTTTGATGATGTTTCAGAAGAAGAAACAGACCATGCGTGTAATGATATTGATATTGGTCAATACCCGAATTTTGATGATGAAACAGCCGTTGCCGAAGAATGTAATGTTGATGATAATGAGGAGGAAGTTACGACTGTGAATGAACATGTTGAACATCCATTCTGTAATTCATATAATCCTGAAGAAGAAAAAGAAGAAGAAAAAGTCCCGAAGAAAAGAAAATGCCACGGGCGTATAACTGGAATATGCCAGAATTACTTCAGATACCGGAAGAAGAGTTGATAAAGAAAGCAGTTGATTGTTACACAAAAGTTATTCGTATCAAGAAAGATGATTGTTTTGATACAAAGGAAGACTTGAAGATAGCTTTATATACGAAATGTGTGGAAGATGGCTATCAACTAAAAGTTAACAAATCAAGCAAAGATCGTTTCGAAACAAGGTGTATGATTGACAAAAACTGTACGTGGCGTATGATTGCAAAGAGAATAAAGATTGCAAAATGTTTCAAGTTAGGACTTTTATTGATAAACATACATGTTCAAGAACCCAAGTTTTTCCTCACCATAGACAGGCAAACAAAAAGGTGTTGGGTGGTTTTCTGGCTGAGTTAATGTTTTGAATGGCAGGGTATATCGGGGACATGAAATTATGACTGACATGAATGCTCGGTTCAAGATTAGTATATCATATTCTCAAGCTTGGAGAGCCAAATGTTATGCCTTGGAATTGTTGAGGGGGTCGCCAGAAGCATCGTTTGCCCAACTGCCGGCTTATTGTCACAATTTAAAGCTGAAAAATCCTGGGTCGGTAACTCATATCAAAACAGATAGAGATGGACGCTTTGAGTTGCTGTTTATCGCCATTGGTGCTACGGTTAGTAAATCAATATAATTTTGTTGACTCATTTTTGTTAGTTACATGCATTTCACATTTAAATGATTATATTTCTTGTGTATATTATTTTGTAGATTCGTTCGTTTATTACTTGCATGCGCCCAGTTATTATAGTTGACGGAGCACATTTGAAAGGTCGATACCTTGGAGTAAACTTATTAGCAGTAGCCATGGATGCTAACAATGGGATATTGCCAATAGCTTACGGGGTTGGCAAATCTGAAACCTCTGATTCATGGACATGGTTTATGGGGCATCTTAGGGATTGCATAGGTCCTATTAGCAATCTGACAATCATATCCGATAGGGCAAACTCAATTGACAACGCTGTTAGAAGGTGTTTCCCAGATGCTTTTCATGGACTTTGTGGTGTTCATTTGTATAGAAATCTAAAATCAAGGTCTGCTGGTATAAAAAAGCACAAATGGACATACTGGAAGGCTGTAAAAGCTTATCGGGAAGTGGATTTCAATAAGCATATAAATTGTTTAAGACGTGTTTTGCCTCAGTGTGCTCAAACACTAGAAGATGTCGGGTTTGAAAGATGGTCAAGAGTACATCAACTTGGAGCAAGATATGGTTTCATGACGTCTAATAGTGCAGAATCAATCAACGCTCTAAGTCGTCATTCCCGGAAATTACCCATTACTATGTTAATGGAGTTTTTTCGAGCCTCTATTCAACAGTGGTACTACAAGAAAAAAACCATGCAGGTATTATTTCTTTGAATTCGTAACTTATCATATTTATATATTTTACTAAGTATTGTTTATTTAAATTTACAGGAACATTGGAACATCGTGTTACACCATGGACTGAAAAAAAGATAACGTGTTGTGAAGTCAACGTCATGGAGAGTTGAACCATGTTCAAACACTTTGTTTCAAGTACTGGATAATAACTTAAATGGGCTAGTCGATCTAAATGCAAAGACGTGTAGTTGTATGAAATGGCAAACATCTGGTTATCCGTGTGGCCATGTTATAAAAGTTGCTCTTCATTTAAACCAAGATGATTCAAGCGCATACGCTATGGATTGCTACACTACAGAAGTTTATCGACAGACTTATGCCGAGATTGTCTACCCTATTCCACATCCTTCTGAGTGGGACATACCAGATGACTTACAAACAGTTTTGCCACCAGCCATGGACAGAAGGCTACCTGGCCGACCAAAAAGTCACGATCGTATACCGTCTAAGGGTGAAGAGAAGAAGAGATCGACATGTAGTCGGTGCAAGGAAAGTGGTCATACAAGGTTGACATGTGGATCACCAGTGCCATCAAAATCATCTTTTCCTCTACCAAAATATGGATCCTCATCAAAATCCAAAGCTCATATGGTGTGAACTTTGTATTATGTAAACGTTGTTATTCAGTTGTATTATGTAAACGTTTTAACATTTAACATTTTATGTGTATTATGTAAACGTTGCCATCAAAAGCTCATATGCAAACGTTGTATTATGTGGATTTTATGTGTGAACTTTTAACATTTTCAGTTGAATTAATGACTCAGGCCAACCATTTTGACTTAACCAACTCTTGTTATTCAGTTGTTATCACTATTAGGCATGCATTTGACTATCGCAACACGGAAAATACAATCGCAACGCGAAATGAAAATCCCAACATGAAAATCGCAATGCGAAATGAAAATCGCAACGAGAGAATCGCAATGCGAAATGAAAATCGCAATGCGAAATGAAAATCGCAACGAGAGAATCGCAATGCGAAATGAAAATCGCAATGCGAAATGAAAATCGCAACGAGAGAATCGCAATGCGAAATGAAAATCGCAATGCGAAATTAAAATCGCAATACGAAATGAAAATCGCAATGCGAAATGAAAATCGCAATGCGAAATGAAAATCGCAACGAAAGAATCGCAATGCGAAATGAAAATCGCAATGCGAAATGAAAATCGCAACGAGATAATCGCAATGCGAAATTATAAACGCATTGCGATTTTCATTTCCGCATTGCGATTTTCATTTCGCATTGCGATTCTCTCGTTGCGATTTTCATTTCGCATTGCGATTTTCATTTCGCATTGCGATAGTCATTTTTGCCTTCAACATAATGCAGATTGAAATCAACAAAATCAACCATTACATTTCAATCAATTAAACAAGCACAAATAAGAATTATGTTCGCATCAATTACACAAATCAACTTTTACAAATCATCTTTTACAAATCAATTAAACAATCAAAAATTGAATCAACTTTTACAAATCAATTAAACAATCAAAAAACACATACAGATTATTGAATCAAAAAACACATACAAATCAACTTTTACAAATCAATTAAACAAATCAAAAAACAATCAATTAAACTATTGAATCAACTTTTGCAGCTCGACATCATTTTCACGCAGTTCACTTCTGAGATTAACCTGCAGAAACCAAACATTTGTTCAAACAACACTTTCTACGCAAATTATTGAATTCTAATTACTTAACCAAACATTTTCATTTATAAGTATATAAACTTACCAATTGTTTATGGACATTTTTATAACGCGGATGCAGGTAGGCAGCGTCTCGTATATATCGATTTAGCCATATAATGCCGAAACCACAAGCCTACTGCAGCTTTATCTCTATCGGTGGGAGGTAGATACTTGATGCTTCCCGTCGTCAAACGCTCCAACGCCAAGCATACGAGAGGACCACAATCTCCTCTGGCTCCGCTCGTTTGTTGTGGCGCGGTCTCGTCTCTAATAACTGTAATATTGAGCTTCTTTGGCTTCTTGTTTCCAGAACGAGTCCAATAATTGATCGCATCCAAGAATTTAGCCAAATGAGAGCTCCATCCCTTAATAACATCTCTTAAATCAGCCAATGATATGTAATTTATCATGCTGTCATACACTATTGTCTTAAGGGATGGGAGCTGAAGCTCGACGAGAATCCAATGTTTACGTTCCAAAACAGGGATAAACACCTGCAATCATAAGTAATAATTCATTCATTTGCGCACTTATTTCATAAAACCTTTAAACTCAATCTAAAATAAATACTAACCTTATCGACCTCCCACCATGCAGGATAAAGTTTAGCTTGTCCATTGCCCAAATCAAATGATTCATCTCGTGCATTCTTCAAGTGAACGGCGTGAAAAGACGTCGGCATTATTGTATATCGTATATTTTTATTTTTCTTAAGTTTTCTTATTATTAGAAGACGTGTCACCCACGCATCGATATGCTGTTTTACAAAAAAAGACATATATTAGTGACTTACATAAATTTAAAAAAAAAATTAATCAAATTGAAATATAAGAAAAATATAAGACTTACCCCCCATCGAAATAGCCATTGTCTTCGACCCCTAATAATACGCCCCACCAAGGCCGTTCAAGCAACAAAAAGATATCATCGGTGAGCTTGCATATGTCAGTGAAACACCCCTTGCTCCGCTCATGTAGATAAAAATCAACTGCGGTCTTAGCCCAAGGGTGTTATCCAAAATTGTGTCCGGTAGTTGTTCCCTCTCCTCTTCAGATACCGGTATGGTACTGGCCGGTAACTCATACGAGAGCCAACTCTCATCCATCATGTCCGGAACCGGTGGGGGTTTCTCAATACTTCGATATATTACCCCATGTGAATCGGGCTCTGGAATGGTGGGAGGGACCTCTTCAACGATGACAGTTGCCTCTTGAACGGTGGGAGGGGACTCTCGAGGAATGATATGGGGGGCCTCTTCAACGATAGGAGTGGACTCTTGAGGGATGACAGGCGAGTCGGGCTTCTTCTTGCGGTGTCTTCGCACTATTGGGGTGTACGGAGACTTAATAGCACGTGCACGCTGTCTGATGCGTGAACTCCGTCGTGCAAGCATAACCCGACGTAAAGCATCCACTCTATCGGGCCGCTAAATAATTAAATACAAAAATCAGTAAATAAACAGACATGATATTTAAACAGTGAAAACAAAGACAAATATGTTTCAAACTTGCATTGTATTCACCCAAGTCATTATTCTATCATAGTTCACAAAATGCATCAGATAACAAAGAAAAATATGTTTCAAACTAATACCCTGAAGTTAGTATTTGTCTTTGTTTTGTCTTTTGGTTGAAGTAATGCAATCCATTCAAGTTTCAATTTGCAGAAGAAGAAATAGTTTACTTTCGCAACACGAAACTTAAAATCGCAACGCGAAACCAAAATCGCAACGCGAAATGAAAATCGCAACGACAGAATCGCAATGCGAAATGAAAATCGCAACGAAAGAATCGCAACGCGAAATGAAAATCGCAATGCGATATACGGATACACGTTGCGATATACGGATACGCATTGCGATTTACCCATACGCGTTGCGATTTACGGATACACGTTGCGATTTACGGATACGCGTTGCGATTTATGTGTTCGCGTTGCGATTTTCATATTCGCGTTGCGATTTTGGAAAATCGCAATGCGAATTTGTACTATCGCATCGCGATTTTCAAGAATCGCGTTGCGATTTTGGAAACTGATTTGCGATTCTGGAAACTGATTTGCGATTCTGGGGATCGCGTTGCGATTTTTATTTCGCGTTGCGATTTTGTTGGTCATTTTGGCAAATCCAAAAAAAGTTGGTTAAAATCGTATATTATAACTTTTTTTTGGTCACTGAGGCGATTTTCTCTTTTCACTATCTATCTTTGTACCAGTAAATTTTTTTTAATTCCGTTTGTTTAACTTTAATTGAACAAATGAACGAATACTAATAACTAAACGAATAGAATTAAAAAATTTAGCTTATTCGTGTTCGTTCATGTTCGTTCGTTAAAATGATAAACAAACACAAATGAACGAATTAAACGAACACAAACAAACGAATATAAACGAATGTAAACGAACATAAACAAACAACATAAAATTAATTGAGTTTCTATTTGGGAAGAATTTTTTATTTCCAAATAATATTAGGATCAATATTTTCTTTAATTGATTTGAGTATTTTTATTTGGGTTTAAAATTAATTGGGTTTTAAAATATTAATCAATTTAATGTTAAAATTTATTAGGTCTTGATATTTCAAACGGACTGGAGATTAGTCCGAATATAAACGAACGATCATAAATGAACGAACATAAACATACGGATTATCAAACGTTCATTAACGAAAATGAAAGAACGAACCATTTGTTTGTGTTCGTTCATTTGATTAAACGAACATAAAATTTTGTTCATATTCATTCGTTTAATAAATAAATGAACATAAATGACTTTCCCACCGAACGATTTACAAAACAGATCGCCGAACGTCCTAGTAAATAAGTAAATATCCATAGTGAGACTCGTAAAAAATACATTGGAATGAGTTAGTGAAGTATGGCTAATGATTTGCAGGCTGAATATGGACAAACTATTCTAGTATAAAAATGGGAACTTGGCAATCAAACAGAAAAACATTGGTGAAACTTCCAGCAAATATCAGACCTAGATGATAGCTTTTTATGCAGAATAAATTGACACACAGAACTGGTGAAATCTGGTATTTTGACCATTCCAGCAAATATAAGACCTAGATGTAAAGCTTGAAGTAAATAAGCTAAGAATGAGTGACATGACTAGTTTAAAATTATACTTACCTCAAGATGTTCAGCAAGTGAAGGACCACAAACTATATGAAATAATAGCTGCTCCCCTCAAATATATAGCACATATCACATGTCAATCGTACACAAATTTGACCGAAACCGATTACTTGAACCGATTTACCTGAATCGATACCTAAAATAGATCCGAATATGATGACTCAAATTTGACCCGAAATCTGAAAAAATCGAACCGAAACCAATCCGAATTTTAGCCAAACCGAAAGTAACCCAAATCGAAAGCAACTAAACCGAATATAACCTGAACCAAAATTAACCCGAATTCAATTTGCCCAAATCTGATCTTTTTTACAAAAAATATATCAATAATTCTATATATACTTGATTTAACTTATACCCAACTCAACCTGAATTAACTTGAAGATCCAAAGTTGACCCAAACCGAAAATAATTGATCGGATACTGACCTAACCCAAAAATCAACCAGCCCGATTTGATCAGACCCAAAATCTTCCTATCTGATTTGACCAGACCTGATACCTGAACAGACCCAATTTAATATAGACCCGAATAAAATTGAAACCCGAAATGACACGATCCGACCCAAACCTAACCCGAATTAAATCTAAACCAAAACGATCCGAATCGAACTCGAACCGAGTGATCCGTTTGCCACCTCTATACAGAAATCAATTTTTAAATCAAATGAGTTGGATAAACCAAGCAAGGCGGGCTCAGGTTGATTAGAAATTTTACGCTATATTAAACGAAAAAACGAGTTTCTATATGAAACTACAAGGATAGGGCAGTTCTAAATGAAATTAAAGATTTGGTTAATGTATAACCTTCAGAAATTCAACTGACACATTTAGTTTTACCCAAATCTCAGAAATTCCCTCCAGGGTTTCACTCCCCTTGAACTTAAAAGCTCAAGATAATATACATAGATTTTTTTACCTCACAAAGGTTTATTTTGGCAAAGAACCGGCCCCCTACGAATAAAGGATCGATCTCTTCGGGTTTGGCAACCAAAGTAACCATTCTGTGAGAAAAATGATTGATCATTTTCGCAGCAGAAATCCTTTCCACAAAAATAAGAATTCTAAACAATTTTATCTTTGAAAATGGTGACTTTTTAACTTAAAAAGCATTTGACAGAAGATTATTTCTTTGAAAAATTTTGACAATTAATTTTTTCAATATGCTCAATCTAGCTATTAAGCTTAATGTTTTGTCATTTCAAAATGAGAATCAATTCAAAGATAACATTATGCAACTTGGCTCTATGAACAAGGATATTTTTCAGGTCATGCCATTCTCCATTAATATAGGAAAGAAACCATGTGCAATAGACCTAGTACATGGGTCCAATAATAATAAGTTCAAGGGTCAGATAACGGGAAATTCATCAAAAAGGTCGATAAGACACAACCTTTTAAGTCTACCACATTCATCTCCCACCATTTTATGAGGCAATCTAAAAAAATTGCGTAGCACAAGATAGTATCAATCTGATTACTGCATTTACACATCTAATATACATGTCGGAACAAAATTTCTTTAACCAAATTTCTCCTGCAACCCTTGAACTAGTTTAGTTTTATTAATTAAGCCTCTATACTTTCACGGTACCCAAATAAACCTTATATCTCGATTTGGACTTAATTAACCCTTATTTCAAATGAAATGTTGATTTATATTAAGAGTTTTGTTTAGGCATAAATTAAAAGTTAGTGGCTTATTCAGATGCGAATTAAAGATTAAGTACTTATTTGGAAATAAGTTAAAGGTTGAGTTTATTTAGGTGTAATAAAAATATCAGGGCTCATAAAAATAAAGTGACAAAGTTCAAGGGCATATTTAGCATATTGGCCAAATAAGAATGACTTACAGTTCACGAAATCTTCCTATGTCTCCAAGGGATGATGGGATATCTCCATTTAGTTGATTGTCTTTCAAATGCCTTTAACAAAAAGAAGAGAAAAGAAAGTAGCATATCAAATGTAAGCAAAAAACTGCATCTTAATTCACACGAATTCGTTCGCCCTCTGAACATGTAATTCCAGTCCATTAATAATAAGGGCCAGGCAAGGATCACCGTTCCAATCAAGTGGAGGGTTCCGCAGACTGTTTTTGAAGTTCTCTAGAGCTCACTGCAACAAGAAATTAAGATCCTTTTCTTCTTCTTCTTTTATTAATACGAGAAAAATACAAGATAATACATGTTCAAAGATAACTCTAAACTATTTAATATTAAACGTTCATACCCTTGACATTCCTTATGTTTGAAATCGATACCTCAAAGAATAACAATAATTTCTTTATCACCGAAGTCGCTTAGTTCATGTATTGGAATCCTTTTCAAATAAACAGGGGAAGGAATGAAAAGTTCAGACAAAATAACCGCTTGTTAACCCAATATAAAATTAGAGATAAAAGGTGCCGTGCAATCAGCAACAAACAATAACATATGACCAGTTGAAGCATTTTCCAAGAGAAAAAACATCAGTTTGATTTCGGACAACAGCAGTAGAAATCGTTAGCAACATACCCTCCCTTGTATGAGGCCGTGCAGCACAACAAAAATGTACCCAGCATTGATTAAAGGGCCAATATTTGAATTGGCAGCAGGACTCTAAGTAATCTTAGTTGGACCGTGGCCATATGGTTGTGAAGACCGCAGCTCCAGCCGAAGTCACTCCCAAATTGCTTCAATACTTTACATCATTTATGCGTATGTCAAGCACTCTTGAGCTTGACCGGATTCAATCACTATTATCGGCTAAGTACAAAGCAATGTAATAAGTTTGAGTTTGGAAGTGACACAGTCGGTCATCTCAGCTTCAGGGGTTCTAATCGATCCGTCGAAGGTGCTAGTTCAAATACTTTTGAATGGGGGCAAATTCCAGAACCCAGAAACAGGTGGAGTACTGTTGCTTGCTATAACATATACATTTTCTTCACATGGCTCCTAGTATCGATCAAATTGATCGTCAGGGTATATCATCATATTCATAGCACAAAACACTCATATTCAACAATAAAGAAAGTATCTAGAGAAAAATAAAACTCCCACTTCAGACTTCAGAATTAATTTAGCCAATTTTATTTAATTCTGCCTACCATATGTTTTTGCTTTATGCTGTGCAAAAACTAAGAAAAATCATAACAATAAAAAGAGCCTGCAAAAGGAATTGCTTAGGACTTACATAATAACGGGTCCCTTGTATCCAAAACTGTGTCTAGCAACCAAACGCAAAGCATGAGGATCAAAATTCGTAGTATTGTAAAGCGAATCCCCCAAAATAAGCATCTCCAAGCTCAAAATAAACGGGTCGGGCTCCGTATACATCTTCAGAGCATCTTCAAAAACCGCTTCGTAGAACGACTGCCACCCCTTCTGATAATCCTCCGTCGTGTTCACCACCCTCCAAAACGTTCCATCCTCTATCTGATCGAAAACCGGAGACAAATGAAAACTCAATCCGTTGACTCTGCCGTAGTAGTTAATCGTCCCGACCATACCTCGCATCTCTGTAAACGCGTGCCACGTAGCAGAACTTACGGCACAGATTGTTTTGAAGAGGGAATGATCGGACGGTGGACAGAGTGAGGAACAGGTCGGGAAACGTTAGGTTCTTCGATGTACCGATGGAGATGAATTCCCCGTCGGGAAGCCATTCTCGGCCGTCGAGTACGGTTCTCGTCGTCACGCCGTAATCAATCAAATATCCTACAAACATAATTTTTAGAAAATCGTTAGAAAAGGATAAAAATGGAAATATTTGTAAAAAGGGATGGGGAGAAGATATGAATTACCACATGTATTAGTGTGACAAAATCTGGTCTTCATAATCGAATTAATCGATTAAATCAAAATTTAATTCGATTAATCGTTATGATAATTTGATGTTGAGTTGATTAATAGTTAAGAATTTTTTTTAAAATTTAATTCAATTTGAAATTAATTAATTAAATTAATTAAAAACATTGAATATATTATGTATATTAGATATATATTTGAAGTTTGAAGGTGGATTGTTACTTAAAAATCTTGTTGTTTGGAACAGAGCTTGCAGCTTATGAAGAACATCCTTGTAGGTGATTGCATGGATCAGGGAATACGTTTTGAAAGTTGTGGATTTCTAAGATGTTGAGTGTAAGATTTATTTCAGCTAAATTCTCAGGAAGTTATTGAAGCTGAACTCTCTTGGTGTTACTCTCTTGGTGTTACTAAACCCGAACATGATATGACCCAAACCGAACTGAATTCAGATCGAAGGTAATTCTAACACGAAATAACCTGATCTAAAATGACCTAACCTGAACCTGATCCAACTGACCCGATTGTCACCTCTACTCTGAAAGTCTCTAGTGGTTTGAACCGTTGCACTAGAATGTATGGTGACAATAACTACCCACTAATTGCCCCTAAGAACCTGCGCATGGAAACACATTCCAAATGATGAGCTTACGAGCTCAGTGCCTCACTAATAATTATATTATACTACATGCATCCGCTAAATGAGATAGCCAGTGGCACAAGTTTGAACATGCAAAGCTACTGATTTTAACTATTGAGTAGGCATCATGTTGTGACTGAGGGTTCTGTATCTCAAAGCTTACACCCCTCTACCTTTTTTGAGATACCCTTGGGTATCTAGGGTGAGATCCAGAGCTACATCAGAAACGTACACCCGTTAACTTACTCTATTGAGTCTTGGGGCGTTTGCACCCAGTTGGCTCCTGAAGTGCCTTGGCACTGACTTGGATATCCACTGACTGTCGTATTCTTCTAAAGAGGAACTCGGGAATCATGATTGTTTCCCAAGCATCAAACAAGGCTAATTTATGTAATCCTAATTGTTATTGTTTTTATTGTTCGGATTTTAATTATTGTTCTTACTTGAAGTCTTATTTGTTGTTATCCTAAGTATATGGGGTACCTCGAATCTGATCCCTTAATCCTTGGGTTATTTATCCAAATATGTTTATGGGTATCGATACTTGATTAAGGCAGTATCAATACCCTAGGATGAATATCGATACTCTGGTGATGGGGTATCGATACTTGACTAAGTATCGATACCAAATTTCAATTCGATGTTTTAAAAAATACCTAGTATCGATACCCCTATAGGGAGTATCAATGCTCCTGTCCAAGTATCGATACTCTTATGAATGAGTATCAATACTACCCCTTTAAAGTTGTCTATTTTTTTTTCCATAAATAGGTCTTAATACATGCTAAAACACCCAAATTATGAATATACCATGAAAATGCTTCAAGCTTATGCAACCTACCAAATCTCATCTAAATGAGCTACACATGGTATAATTGAGTTAGAAATGAGTTACTTGAGTATCTAGGTTACTGGAAGTGTCAATGGCTCAACCCAAGGTAAGATTTTCCTTCCCCTAGCTTTGGAGCTCTCTCCAACTTCTCTCACTAGACAAGAATCAAAGTAATGGTTACTAACTGAAATTTTAGGGTTAAGAAAAGTTTAAAAACACGTCTAAAGGTCTAAACTTCCTGAAAATCAGATTAAATCTCAAAGGTTTCTTAAACCCTCACAAACCTAATTTCTAAAACCATGGCCAAACCTTGTGTTTGGGAGCTTGAAATGAAGTGAGAGGTGAGAGGATGTTGATTCTTACCTTAACTTCTCCTTGCAACACTTGGAAATCTATAAAGTTATCTCTCTTAGATTGGCTTGAGGAAGAAGATGAAAAGAAGACAATGAGGCAAGAGTTGGTAAGAAAAAGAGGGAATGGGTTCAAACATGAGATCATCTATTTTTAATGGATATCAGCTTTAATTTTTGAACCATGTTCTAAATACACTCTTGATCCCCCTGGTTTTAGTTGCGAACTAAAAACACCCTTTTTATCCATTATTGGGCTCAATCCAAGCCCAATTCCACTTGTTTTTGGGGCAAGTCTTCCTACAAGCTAAAGAATTAATTCAAGGCCCATCTCGGGTTAGCCCAAAACTCCTAACCCGGGATCCGAGGCATTACAAAAAAGATATATATTTTAAGTTCAAATTCATTAAGAATCAAGACTCAACTATTTTTTAATTAAATTAGACTTATTAAACTTTTAGGATCCAATCAAATTTTAACTCAAATAAAAAAATAATATTTCTATTAAACTCAAAATAATCTAATAAAAAGAACTTGCAATAAATTTTGATTAATTCAAATATCGATCAGATTAGCTAAATTTTATTTGTTTCAACTAATATTTTAAAAAATAATATTAATTAACAATTAATAAGATTTTGATTAATTCAATTTTGACTAATTTAGTTTGATCAGTGAACGAAATAATCGATTAAACACTATGTATGTATTTATGTATTTATAAAGTTAAAATTAAATTTTATTAAATTAAATTAATAATATGATTTGAAGGTATTTATATATTTTAATTTTATAAAAAAAAATAAAATTATTATCCATCTCTTAAAACTTTCATTTGAATCAATAAAACATATTTACTTTATTTTAAAAATAATTTTATTATGAATTTAATGTTTGATTTAGTTTTTTTTATTAATCTAATGCAAGAATAAGGTAGTATTTGTTCAAAGATAATTTTTAACATTTTGACATTAAACGTTTATGTCCCTAACATACATGGTGCATTTGTGCTCGAACCTAAGACTTTAAGGAATAACAATAATTCATATATCATTAAGATTGTTTTATTCGTGCTTAATACTAATCTTATGGTTTGTTTATTTCCATGTAATTGGTTTTTCAAAAAAATATTTTTCTCATTTTTCAGTGTTTGGTTGACGAAAAACAGATAGTTAACTTAATTTATTTTACTGGTCAACATATTTTCTTTTGTATTTTTTGAAAAATGACTTACCATATGATTTTTCGTAAGTCATTTTTTGAACTTTTCACTTTAAAGCATAAACATCTGAAGAATAGATGGATGTAATTCACAGAAGAAGTATTATTGGGGCATGCCCAACCAACAAGTTGTTTTGGAAAATGAGAAAATAATTTTCAAAGTTTCTCATTTAATCTTTTTTAGAAAATGAAATTCTTGAAAAGTAAGAAGTTTCTTACCCAGTAAAGTATTTCCCACAAATTTGTAAATACTTCGGGTCATCTGTTAGTCTTTCGAGCATGATGCTTAAAATCTTCGGGTCATCTGTCACTCTTTCGACCAAGATGATAAGTCCTTAGGGCCATCCGTAAAGCCTTTGGGTATAATGTTCATATATGATTTTCGCATGAAAATGAGATAGCGATTTTCAAAGTTTCTCATTTAATGTTCTAGAAAATCAAATTTTTGAAAAGTAAGAAGTTTATTACTCAGTAAAATATTTCCCACAAATTTGTAAATCCTTCAGGTCATCTATTAGTCTTTCGAGCATGATGCATAAAACCTTCAGGTCATCTGTCAATCTTTCGAGCAATATGATAAGTCCTTAGGGCATCCGTAAAGCCTTTGGGTAGGATGTTCACATATGATTTTCGCATGAAAATGAGATAGCGATTTTCAAAGTTTCTCATTTAATGTTCTAGAAAATCAAATTTTTGAAAAGTAAGAAGTTTCTTACCTAGTAAAGTATTTCCACAAATTTGTAAATCCTTCGGGTCATCTATTACTCTTTCGAGCATGATGCTTAAAACCTTCGGGTTATCTGTCAGTCTTTCGAGCAAGATGATAAGTCTTTAGAGCCATCTATAAGACCTTCATGCATAATGTTTTTACTCTTTATTGATTTCTTAATAAAGAGTAGACAAAAACTTATTATCTTTTTATCTTTGCCCTATTCTTGTTGACACAAGAATGAGCAAAGAATGGCAACTGTCGACACTAGTATTTGTCCCGTTTTCGATACTAATTATATTTATTAATATTACTATTATTATATTATTATTATTATTATTATTATTACAAATATTACAAAATTGGAGCCCAATTACAAATAAAGACCCGAAGGCTCAAGACCTATGTAAGGCCCAGAATCAAAGAAAGCCCAGATGAATCAAACCTAATTAGGGTTTCCTCACACATCTTTAGTTGTCACAGATCACAACCGTTGGATCTGGAGAGATCCAACGGTCCAGATCCAATCTAGCAAGAATCCTAGGGTTCACCAACCTTAGGGACTATTCCGGCGCCGCCTCAAGATGATCAACTCTAACGTTTCCACGACGCCTTTGCCTCCAACAGAATGATCCAGAAGAAGCAAGGATAACCGCACACTTCATCATCTATATGGTGAGTCACCATTGTAGATCCGGTGACTCACCTAACGAACAATGTTTTAAGGGCTATAAAAAGCCTTGATTTCCCTGTAAAGAAATAAAACACAACGGTAATAACGGGAAGAGAGCAAGCAACACCAAACGAGCAGCAAACAAACCGAAAAGAGAAGAAAGGAGATGAAATCTTACCTTCTTCGAAGCCCAATCGTCGTCGGAAAAGTTGTTTTACCGAAGGTAAAATCTTAGATCTAGGTCGTTTTGAGTTTTTTTTAGGAAAAAAGGAGGGTGGTTTTGGGTTTAGGGTGTTTCGATCTACGATTTGAGCTATTTTGATTTTTTCTGGCCATGAATAGTGACCAAAATAGTAACCGACGACAGTAAATAGTGACCGACGTTGGCCGGAATAGTAATCGACCGGTGATCGGAGCTCCCTCCGGCGAGGGAGTTTAGAGAGAAGTGAGAGCTTCTCTCTCCTTAGAGAGAGAAGCAAAATGAACAAATGAGAATAATTAAGGATTTTATGCCTATTTTGGCCTATTTATACCCAAATCAAAACTACGTCGTTTTGGGGAGGGCGTGTGTGTGCAATTTCAAGATTGATAAATATCATTTTGGGGAGGGCGTGTGTGTTTTATCTTATACCAGAAGAAAAATAGTTGTTTTTTCGAGACGAGATTTAGAAAGTAACGACACTTGTTTTCGCCGAGCGAAATATCGTCTCGACACTTGTGATGAGAATTAACCATTATTTTGAATTTATTGTTTGCTTATGCGAGCTTGTTGTTTATTTTGTTCATCTAGTTCTTTTGTTGTTACAGTTTCTGCTAGTATCAATTTTATTCTCATGCTTATGGGACACATTTCAAGGAAAGAGAAAATGCACTTACATAAGCTTTTGGTTCTATGAACATAGACTTTGCACTAGGAAAGAACAATTTTCACCTCTCATGGGGAATAACATCCTTAATTGGATTTTGAGAGGTGAAATTTGTTCAAATTGCACCAGTCTAGTGATAATGAAGTACAATATTTAGAAGCCTTTAAGGGCACATAATCTGAAAAGATTACTAGGGCTAATGGTTTTCTTGACGAAATTGAGAAATGTTTCCCCAAAAACAATAAGGTTTGACATCGTTTTTACTTATTTGATGCCTATAAAGTATAGGGGTCAAGAAAATGCGAGGGAGTACATTATGGATGTGTTTCATATTACTTCAAGACTTAAGGCACTTAAGATCGAATTTTTCTAAAGAATTACTTATTATTGTGATTTCAGTTTCGCTTCTTATATAGTTTAATTAATTCAAAGAGAGAAATGAACTCTAGATGAGCTCATTTTTCATGGTGTACAAGATGAAGAAAAGTTGAAGCATAATAATTTTGAAAGTATTCATTTAAAAAGTGCATATAAAGATAAGGGCAAAAAATAAAACCAGAATGTAGTTGCTAAGGGTCTAACTCAAAAGAGACAATAATATATTATAAAGGGTTGTTCTCTTTTGTAATAAGTTAGGAAATATGAGGAGAAATTAAATTCTGAAACAGTAAGCAACTACTTTGGTTATTCTACATGATTTAGGGGTTATAAGTTTTATGATCTCATAATTAGGAATAGTTTTAAGATGAGATCTTTAATATTACTTTCGAGGATATTGAGTTTGGAGGGAGAATTGGATTATAAATCAATTCCCATTATCACATTTGATGATATTCATGTGTTTATACTTGTTGTTAATTAAGAAGTGAATCTAGAATCTTAATAAAGTTATTTTTGAACAACTCTCCATTTAAGATGAAAAATCATTTCAGAAAAACAAACTCAACAAACTCAGAGAACAAGTATCATTAAGAAGATCCACGAAATGAGAGAAATAATATTTAGATTATTATGTTGTATTTCTCCAAGAAATAAGGATGACAGTAAAATGATAGAGGATGATCTAATCAACTTTCATCATATCATAAAAGTTCAGACTCTCATAAGTGATTAATGTCATGGAAGAAGAGTATAAGTTCTATACAAGATAATAAAGTTCAAGAACTTGTCTCATTACCTGAAGGTGCAAAATTAACTGGTTGTAAATGGATATTTAAAACCAAAATAGATGAAAAAAGTGATGTTGAAAGGTAGAAGGCATGTTTTGTATCTAAATGATACACTCATGAAGAAGACATTAATTTTATAGAGACTTTCTCTTTGGTTTCATTGAAAGACTTTTTTAGGATAATCATGATACTTGTTGTTCATATTTGATCTTAAGTTACATAAGTTGGATTTCAAAATTGTGTTTCTCAATGGTAATATTGATGAGATGATTTATACAATGCAATTAGAAAAATTGTATCTAATGATGCAAAATTAATGATATGAAAATTAGATAAATCAATTTATGAGTTTAAGTATGACTCTTGTTAATTGTATAATAAATTTTACCAAGTGATTATCTCGTTTTGTTTTGAGATGAATTTAGTTGACAATTGTATATATTATAAGTTCAGTGATAGTAAACCAAATGATACCCCTTATAGCTAAAGGAAACAAGTTTAGTCTTGATCAGTGCCCTAAGGATGATTTTGAAACTAAGGAAATGTAAAAAGGTTCATTATGCTTCAAAATAAATAAAGAATTTAATGTATACTCAAGCTTATACACATTCAGACATAGCATATGATTTTAGGATATTAAGCATATATTTAACCAATTTGGGTATGGATCGTTGGATAACAGCCAAATTGATTCATACAATACATTTAAGAACAAAATGTTACATGCTCAAATATCGGAGGTCCAGTAAATAAGAGATCATTAGGTCTATGGACTCCGATTTATTAGAATATGGATGCAAAATTTTGTCACATGAACTGCTAATTATGGATTGATAAGAAAGACCACTTGAGTTATTTTGTGCCAACTAAGTTGCAGTCCTTTATTCCATATATAATAGAAATATCTTAAGTCTAAGTATGTAGACATTATGTTTCTTGTTATTAAAGAAAATTCAGAGTGATTATGTGTTTATAGAGGTACAAACTTATACTTGCGTATTTACTAAAGAACTATCAATCAAGGTCTTTCATGAGCACACTACTCATGTGGGTGTAATATCATTTAAGGATATTCAGTTTTTGTGGGAGTTTGTAATATTAGTGCTCGTTTGTTATAGACAAAATTTCAGTTACTTCAGTTTAAGGATATTTATGTTAAAGTTATTTTATGCAGAAATAAAGTTTATTTTGGTTTATCCACTTCGATTTTAGTAAAATTTGATCTCACTAATGTTTAAAGAGGACCAATTGGAAATAGACATGAGCGGTTTACATTACATGTAATTTTCATGCTACGCTTCATGATTGATCTCTGTCATTTGATTGTCTTTGTATACATGACAATTGATGGGTCTAATCATGATTGATATGGCAAAGAACGCTTTGATCATATATGGATATAGTTGATGGATGAGATTTTTACATAATACCTATTACATGATAACAAGTTTTAAGCTCATAAGGTTATACATTTATCAGGAAATATATGTTGCCTAAGTGGGAGATTGATGGATTAAAATCCATAATTATGGGAACAATATCTGATTCTTAAATCAGCTATATAAAGGGGTTATGGTCCCTAAGAAATAAATACTTTCGTGTTTACTCTTATCACCGTTAGAGAGTTTATGCCTAAGGGAATTGCATCTTCTTGGAAGATCACAACCTAAGAAAGATTCAAAGATTTCAACCAATCAATTAATTCAGGTACGCTTCTACTAATCTAGTATTTATTTTATTCTTGATGATTTGATATGATTAGATCATGGTTGATTTCATATTTATTATGATTAGGTTCTAACACTAGTTGGATGTTGTGTCGATGCTATGTGACTCAGACATGTCCTGAGTGCTCTAGACGAGTAGACTAGCCGAGTAAAGTACCGACACTTTATGACCCAGCCGATGTTTAGGGAGATATTGATGCTATGTGACCTAAGTCTTCCTTAAGTGTTGAAGTAAGTAAAGAGGGATGTGAGTTCTACGAGGCTAAGTGACCCCAAACTACAACATGATACTTACTTGTATTGTTCTAGTGTTTGCCATTGTTCATGACATTAAATGTAACATGCTTATATGTTGAATGCATGCAATAAAGTAGGGTTATTTATGTGGCATTGAGCTTGTGAGCTCAGCGTATGAAATGTGTTTCCGTGCGTAGGTCCTTCGCTGCCAGTTTCGAGGAGCACATCATCGATTCAGAGCTTTCTAGACTTGATTACCATCAAAGTATGTCTCGAGTATTTAGTGGGCATGTAAAGACCCTTAATTGTATTTGAGTCATAAACTTTGTATTTTGTTTTATTGAACGTATTTTTGGAGACTTTTTTGGGAGCTCCCCCATAACTGATATACTTATATTTTGTTAATGTATGGTATTCGGATGTTATCATTTCTCACTTGATAAAGATGCTTTAAAAAATGGTTAGCCAGTCACGTGGTTCCATGTGACATCATAGTCCATCGACTTTCGGGTCGGATCAGATTAGGGTGTTACAGTTAAGCAATCCGAAAGACGGATATAAAAAAAATCTAGCGTATCCTTGGAAACAGAGACAGATTAAAAGCCTAAAGGAGTATGGGAAGATGTTCTTACCAACCATTTGAGCTATGGAGGCTTGAAGAAGGAAATAAGAAGACTAATAAAGAAGATGGAGAAGAAAGACTATTCGACCATAAAAGCCACACACAAACTTGGTATAAAACCCTAAATATCATCATTGAATTTTAACAACGGTCTAATTTACTTTTGGTCCTTCGCAATTTACCTTTTATGCAAAAATCCCCTTTTATACCTTTTTGGGCTTTATTCACAACCAGTTAAACCCACACTTGGCCCAATATCTTTAATTACAAACTCCACGAGACCACATACCTCTTGGATAAACTCGAAACTATCAGTCTGGAATTTGAGGTGGAAAAATATGAGGACTAATGTGTAAGAACATCAATCCTAAAATAAGATGCATATGATAGAATGCGTATATGACATGGTAATGCATGATATGCAACACATAGTAATCAAAATAAAGATTGGCGTGAATGATATAGGTAATATAAGCATACAAAGCATGAAATAAGTAGAAATGTGTAAGGTAAGTAAAAGTTCCCTCTTCTTTCGTCTTTGTGAGAGAAGATGAACGAGCGAAGAACAAAAGTAGAGCTTGAGCAGGATCACATCACTTTTAATAATATTATTTTTAAAATTGAAATAAATTAGCTATTTATTGACTTCATGCATTTTTATTGAATTAAGATAAAAAATAAATTATAAATTACTTGTTGATGTTAAAACATCGATTAACATTTTTTATCTATATCAAATGAGTTTGTTTAAGTGATAAGCAGCTTGATATCATTTAAGTAGGTTTTAAATTTGATCTTTTTTATATAAAAAAATTCTCGTTAAAAACTCACATATAATAATCAAACATGTCAATCTCGATTAATTAGGATAAATCCTTAAGTAATCGGGAGGAAAAAGACATTTTTTGTCTATCAATGTGAGCAAACTCAGCGAAGTGAATAGGGAAAGTTCACAAAGATACTTGCAAGATCTTTTAATTTGAGCTGAAAACTACATTTTCTGCCAAATATTAAAGGACATATAGCTCAAGTTCACAAAGATTGATTATTTTCATGGCAACCATTATACATCAAATATAAAATGACATTAATTTCATATGGCATATAAGATACAAATATGTCTATTTTCTATCTGCTTAGAATCATGTCCAACTTACAACTGTGAAGTTGGGTCAAAAACATTAGCATGCCCATTTTTCTTTTCAAAACCACCTTTGGTAACCTCTTCTCCATCATATTCATCATTCATGAACCTCTTCCAAAACCAGTGCTGCTTCCACACCCTCTCCGTCATCTCCTCGATCGGGATGTTCTTTGTCTCCGGGATTAGGAACAACGTAAAGATCGACATGACCACAACCCAACCGGAGAAGAACAAGAAGATTCCATACTTGAAATGGCAAAGCATTGATAGGAAAGCCTGGGCTATGACGAAGGTGAAGAGCAAGTTGACACAAACAGTCACACTCTGCCCCGCCGATCGGGTCTCGAGTGGGAATGTTTCACTAGGTATCAGCCAACCGAGAGGACCCCAAGACCACGCGAAGGCCGACACGAATGTACACACCATAACGACTACGAATGTTGCGAAACCTTTGTGGAGATCGTCGGAGTGATCCTTGACCTTGAGTCCGAGAATTATAGCTATGATTACTTGGGAGAAAAACATCTGCACACCGGCTTCAAGTAGAAGCACACGCCGGCCTACTTTGTCGACCGAGTAAATCGATATGACCGTAGACAGAACATTGACAGCGCCGGTGATAACAGCGGAGTAAAGTGCAGCATCATTGCCGAATCCCAATGTGTCGAACAAGACCGGGGCATAAAACATGATCGCATTGATACCGGTACATTGTTGGAAGATCTGTTCCATGTAGACACATCAATTAAAATTCACTCATTTTTATGACCCGACGCGACTCGAAACGACATTATTGATCATTATGTTATTACCTGCAAGGCGATTGCGATGACGAGCTGGGGTCGGTTCCTACGTTGAAGGAGATTCCTGAAAGGGTGTTTCACTTGTTTAGCCAGACGACTCGCCTCGACGAGCTCCAGGAACTCAGGGTCGATGTTATCGGTGCCACGAATCTTCCGGAGCACGGCCTTTCCTTGTTCGTGACGACCTCGCTCGATGAGACTGTTGGGACTATCGACGACCAGGAGGGCTCCAACGGTTAGGAGAAGTGCTGGGATGCCGGCCAAACCTAATGATAGCCGCCAACCCCATCCACCTTTGATTCTGTCGTTGCAAAGCAAAGCAATGAATGATTGTGAGATTAGTAGAAATGAAAGAATTATTCACACTACAAGGATTAATGCATTTAAGTTGGGTTTAATTAACTGTTAATCAAACATTAAACACGTAATTAAAGAGTAAAAGAGAGAGAAAAAAACAAGAGATTTACTTAGCAGTGCCGTAGTTGACAAGATTAGCAAAGAGAATTCCAATAGTGACGTTAAGTTGGAACAATATATTTAACCCTCCACGAATCCTCGTAGGTGCTATCTCCGACAGGAACAAGGGCACTGCCTGTATTTCATAAATGACAAACTATATTATATCTCCTGAACAAAATTCAAAGTCTGACCATTAAATTCAAAATCTGACCATTAAATTTATCTAGCATGTCGGCCTACTAAAAATCATGATGACTCCACTGTTGACACACACATTAAAAACTATTATATATACTACCAATCGATACTGAAAATGAAATGAATTGATCAAATCATAAAACGTGAATCGTTAACGAATCTCGAATTAGACTTATTTTTATCAACGTGTTTATATTTAGATTTAGGGTGTAAGATTTGTTTTGAATGTAAAGATTTAATATTAAGATACACATAATTTTCTAAACTAAAACTTCCGTAATCTATGTTTAAAATGAAATTAAACCAATGGGGAGCAAAAGAGTGTCACACAACTCACCATCGCATGTGTAAAACGTCAAACCTAATAAATATTAATTTTTGAAGTTTGAAAAGTTAGTGGAAAAAGACAACGATTTGGGTTGTGACTAATGCTTAAAGTAATATATTTAAAGTTGAAGGATTGATTGATTAAATTAATTAATCAAATCAAATGTCAGAAGATTTAGCAGTAAAGTTCGTGGAAACGTAAACGAGCTAGATGACGTGGGTGCTAAAGGGATAATTTAAGTGTTCTTATTACCATGCACAACTGAAATTAGTAGCCTTGAAAGGGAACCCTAATGGATGACCAACTGTTTTGAAAAATATAAATTAATTAATTAATTGAATGGTGTTTTTTGAAGGCTATCTCACCTAGATGGACACGTGATCAGTGGATAGATTTTGAAACTGACATAGAAATAATAAATATTTAAAACAGAAAATTTTAAAAGACTTAATTTGACTAACATTAAAACTAATAAGGACTTAATTGGTAATTATCTTCCACGCCTTAATTAGTACGTTCCATGAACTAGTGTATCGAATCTAAGTGCTTTATCGATGTTACCTGATTAGCGAAACCGACACCGCAGCCAAGCAATATCCTGCCGATAATGAGCATGGCGAGGTCTTGAGCGGCGGCGTTAAGGACAACACCGGCGATGAAAAAGAAACCTGCGATCAACATGGTGAGGCGGCGACCGAGCTTCCTGGTAGTGTAGGAGGCGAAAAAAGTGGCCGTTAAGCCTGCCAAATAAAGCGACGAAGTGAACAGCTGCAGGCCTTGGTTATCGTATTTGCAGTAATTCCCTTCGGTTCCTGGGTTTCTGGTCCTATGATAAACCGCCGGGAAGAATTTTTCCAGGAAGTCCGGCATGGACGTTACGCCACCTGCATCAAAACGAATTAATTAATTTATTTTACAAAATAAAACAATTATTATTATTATCATCTCCATGTTTTCTGACGAGTGACACTGAATTTTTTTTTAATATTTTATTGTTGAATGGCCTAATTACATAATACTAATAGTTTCTCATGAACCACGAAACGGAGGAATGAATTACCGGAAACACCGATGTCGTAACCGAACATGAGGCCGCCGGTGGCGGCCATTATACAAGAAATGATGACGATCGGAGTGATCTTTGCCTCGAACTCCACCCCCGCCGGTGGAACCGATGAGAATCCACCCGCCGGCATAGCTTCTATCTGAATATATATCACCTGAAAAAACGAAGCTAAATATCTGTCTCTTCTTCTTCTCCTCTATAAAATTGAAGTGGAATATGCAAAGAAGGAAGCAAGGGAGGGCTTATATAGAAGTGGAGAGTGTAAAGCTCGAAACACCTGCAAATTGGATGACGTAGTGGGTTACAACCGTCAGGATCTTTACACGTATTTCTTGACTTGTATCTGTTTTTCTTTATATATATTCTTTCCACGGCTGGTTAGTCAACCGACGGCATTTCTCAAACGTCACCACAGTTCCTAGCAAACAAAGATTTTAAAAAAAGTATAATCGTACTTAGGGATAAAAATTCTATCCGAATCAGATGAGTTTTAACATAATTCGACTTGATAGGGTTATTTAAAAAAATTTAGGCCGAACCATGTTTAAAGTAAAAGAAATTTAGTCGACTTGATATGGAATAATAGTATAATTTTCTTTTATAAAGTTAGATATAATTTATATCAGGGGCGGATCTCCATGGAGCCCGGGGTATCCCGGACCTCCATGGAGCCCAGAGTATCCCGGACAACCCCTCATTCAGGGGTGGACCTCCATGGTGTCTGGGGTATCCTAAGCAACCCCTCCACAAGTGTCACCTCTAATCCAAATGTCACCCCTGAGGCTCTTGTAACCCCTGATGAAGGCTCCTGGGTCCACCTCTGATTTATACAATACTCTTTTTCTATAAATTTTCTAATATGTCTCTCTTTTATCAAATAAAAATAAGATGAAATTAAAGACAAAGTTGTTGACACAACTAAAGTATTCATCGGTGTCGGAAAAACATTAAGGGGATTGACGAAAAATAGGTATTTTTATGGTTCATGTTTAAGCTTATCCACTAGGTTGGGAAATGCATTTCGGAATTCAAGACCATACAAGTTAAGTTTACTTTCTCGCAGGACGGAGCTCCCGCAAATATTTAATTATGTTTTCGTCCCCGTTTGCTCGGTTCTAAAGAAATTATTATTAATAAATTATTTTAAAAAACCTTTACATTAAGTGTTGTTCTACTTTATATGCTTAAATTCACAAGAAATGTAAGAGAATCACATGTTAATTATTAAGTGTTTTTTTTTAATTCACCTCACCATTTTTTCTTGCTTTTGGATAAGGTTATTTATCTCACATTAATGCATTATTTTTGTTAATATTTTTGAAAAAAAATATCATTTGCTGATATTTTCTTTAAATATCATAATCAACATCATTAAACATTTTTTATAATAATTTATAATTAATTAATTAATTTCTAGAGTTAATTGCTTCACACGTTTTCAAATTGAGTCACTCATTTTAAATTAGTGTTTGAACTTTAAATATTATAATTTTATCGTCAAATTATGACTATCTTTCTAAATTATTCCTCAGATTATGACCCTTATTCTAAATTGGTAATATTCTTTTAAATCTTTCAATTTCATCCTCAAATCATCTAAATATGTAATTAGTTTCAACCATAATCTAATCTATTTTTTCAAACATATAACAATAGAGTTTGACCTAACGATTTTATTAACAGTGGATGTGATTAAAACAAATTGATAGTTTGGGATGAAATTGAAATTAGTTTGTGGATTAACTTAAAATGAGGATCATAGTTTTAGGATAAAATTAAAATGTTAAAAATTTGAGGATTAATTTAAAATGAGTCATAATTTAAGGATGAAATTAGAACGTTTAAAAGATCAAGAATCAATTTAAAAATTAAGATCAATCATCATAAATATTAAACTATTTAATTAGTTTATTTTCAATGAGAGTAAAAAATTATAATTATAGCTAATAAAAATAAATGTTTTTTATTAATCCATGTAAGCATAAGGTATTATATGTTCAAAGATAGCTCTCAATCATTTGATATTAAACGTTCACACCCTAACATAACATTCCTAGAGCATAAATCTAATACCTCTAGGAATAACAACATTTTTTTAACCATTAAAATTTCTCGGTTCGTGCTCATGATTATATATGTTAAATTATATAATCAATTCGAATATGAATATCCAAAGACCTAAAATCTTAACCTATATTAACTGTGTCAAAATGTCAATTTATAAAATGTTATCTCTCTACGAAGCTCATCAGTTAAAAGACTAATTTCGTAAATTCTAAAATTCAATCAGATTAATTCAATTTTAACTCAACTCGATATGATAAGAATATAAAAAACCGATAATATAAATTTAAAACACTTTGAATTAAAAATAATTCAAACCTAAAACTAATTTAATCCAAAATGATCTAAAATTGCAAAGCTATTTTATGAAATTATTTCTTTCGGTTTATCGTACTTTTGAAATTAGGAAAATCAAGTCTTTTCACCCTCTGATTTTTTATTTGTTTCGGTTTAAATATTTCTTTAATCCCTATTTATTTTGAAATTAGACAAATTAAATATGATCTTATTTATTAATATTTATATTTGTCCTCCTAAATTTTATCCCAACTTTGTATCCAATCGAGTTGAATAATTAAACTAAAAATTTAAATTATTTAATTTTTTTACGACTCAAAAATTATAAAATTCGGATAAATTGGCGTAAATTGATTATTCCAAAATTCACCAGACTCTGCCTTATTGACTAATTTGCACGCGAGTAATAATTGTAGAACCGAAAGATCTATGCAAGGGCTTAATGCACTAGATTGTTGAAGCGGATTGATGAAGACATTCACATAATTTTTGTGTCAATGTACTGTTGATTCCTTTTTTTTTTTTTGTACACCGGGTTCTAAGGTTCCGCCTTAATATATTTATACCGACCCGCGTCGCGTGTTTAATTTTAATGCATGTGTTACGGTAGAAATTTTCGGCGTATATAAAAACTCAAATTTAAGACTTTATTAAAACGATATCAAACTGCGTACCACTTGAACTAATCCCGTCGATGACAATGTACTGTTGATTAGATAACATATCAAACATATACAAAAAATGTGGTTGAAATCCACCCAGATGACACATGCATGTTTCCCATGAACCACGAAAGTTTGCAGATATCTTACACTTCATATGGAAAAAGATAAGTGGCTGCTCATTACAATATATTATGATAACGATAAATGGAAAATGATAGTGAAATACAAGAGATATTAATATTTTATATGAAAAATTTAAAATAAGAAAAATCATGAGTTGGCAAAAAAAAGATGATACGCGTTAAAGTTTGATAAAAATTGTCAAGTTTAAGGGTTGATTTGATAAAAATGTCAATTTGAAGGGTTAATTTGTGCAATAAAGCTTTTAAAAAAATTGTCAAGTCGGTTTCATCCTGTTCATAAGACACCTCTGGTTGATTATCGAACTTTTACTTAATTTATTTTAGATAAGATAAGGGAGGTAACTTTTTTAACGCCAAAAAGAAAACTGATTCACGAGAAAGTAGAAGCATTGAGATCGGATTACGATTAGGGATGGGCATAGGCCTGAACCTGACATGTTCCGACCCGATTAGACTCAATCAGATTGGTTTTTTAATAAAAAAAGTTAAGTTGGGGTCGGATCTGATTTTTTTAAAGGTGATGTTTAGGTATGGTCAGATTTAGGTTTAGAGTGAAAAATATATGATCTTACCAGAAAAAAATATATATAATTTTAACTTATATTTTTAAGAATAATTACAATAATATCTCTCTATATATTATTTTTTTCAATTAAATTATTGTTTTTATTGAATAAAAATAATATTTTTATTATTATTTCGGGTTCAAATTTTATCTCAAAAAATCAAGTCTAGTTGAGGGTATATATTTTTCAGGTCGGATCTGGTGAATGATGTAAAAATTTTAGATCGGGTCAGGTTGGCCGAAACCCGACCTATGCTTAGGATTGGGGAAGCTAAAAAGCATGCATGCATGCATATATTGCTTAGCCACTTAATTGTTGGGTTAAATTCTTTAACTAGTTCTTATATTACACGTAAGTTGTAGAATTAGTCTTATATTCAGGGCCGGCTCTAATGGGGACCACCGCTCAGGACCCCAATTTTTTTATATTTACAGTTAGACCCCTCAATTTTTTACATTTATAATTAGAGTCCATAATTTTTATAATTTCATAAAATGTTTAGTTTTTGACCCTCTTTTTCCATTTCTCTTATTTATTCATTAAATTTTGAATTAAATCTAATGATTTTTTCTCTCTTTTTTCAAACCTTACTCTTCAATTTATCAAATATTCTTTAATTTTTTGTCTTCTTCAATCTCAATCTAACAATAAAATAATATACAATTCTTTTTATTTATTTATTATTTAAAACCGAGCTATGTATCATACATGCATTCAATCCTTTTTATATTTATTCTCTTTTAGATGAATTTAAGGTGTTTTCTTAATAAAATAATAAAAATAATATATTTTCATAAAATTTAATCATTTTTCTATGATTTATTTATGTAATATTAAATTAATTGTTCAAAATAATGAAATATACTTTCATTTTATAAAGGTATTTTTTTGAGTTTTCGCCCAGGCCCCCGGAAATATCCGAGACGACTATGCTTATATTATTTATAAATTATGAAATTAGCATTTTTATAATAGTTTAACTATTTTATTATTTTAAAACTGTTAACTAACTGTTAATAGTTTATCTTTTAAACTTTATTATTTTTAATTATTAACGAACTGTTAATGTTTTATTGATGTGATATAATAATATTGAAAATATATTTAAAACCGATAGTTTTTAGTTTACAATATTTTTATTTTGTAAATTAACCTCCATGTGATATAATAAAATTGAGGATGCTTATGTTTCTGCCTTCTTATGGTTTGTTTATATATTTATTTAATATAAAATTTGTTTTTAGTTTAATTTATAAAAAAGTATTTAATAAAAAAAATTATAAATTTTTTTACTTTTTTAAAAAGTTTTTTTACTTTCAATTTTTATTTTTCTTTTCTTTTAAAATGATAAGTATGATTTCTATCATACTTGACTAAGTTTTTCATAGCCAAAGGGTAAAGCGATGACTCAATTTAAAAGCACTTAATACCCTTCAGGTTACATTCTTAGTTTTCTGGAATCAATGATTGATAATCAATCATCCCTTTATAATCAAAATGCTTTCAAATCAAGAAGAGCTTGTTGGCTTGTTAGTTGTTTCGATTAACAGTTGGGAGGAAGGATCGACTTGTAGCACATTTGACTTCTTGAGAACACATTTAGCAGCGGTTCACTATTAGGAAATGAGATCGGATTGGTTTCTCAGCGAGACACTATCCGATTCGAATTTTTTCAAAGCTTTTAAATAGAGTGACACTAATAACGATTGTCGCGATTAGTCCACATAAAGACTTCTAATCAAAGATTTTTTTGGATTGTCGGTTCAATTGATAGAAAAAAAACAAGTTATAGGGATTGGACCCTATAGACTGTAACCGGCATAAATCCAAAGTGAAAAATCTATTTCAATTATCGATGGAATTTGAGGCAAAACGAAAGGCAGAGGCTGATTTTTACAATTAGAATTTCAATTCAATTTTACTTTCTTTTATTTTTACTTTCTTTATTTGTAATCAAACAAAACTCCCCCTATTTCTATTTTCTTTTGCAATTCACGCCTTGCCTCGGAACAAGACCAATTTATTGGCAAATACGATATTATCTGCGGATCGATCCTTACTCTCTCTATAATATCTATTCTATTTTATTTTTATTGAGATTTGGGTTATTTTATTTGGCAATTAAAACGATGAGTTGCCATTCATAGTAAATAAGGAATAGTCGTATTTACTTTGCTCATATCCAGCACTCAAAAGAGCTTCAATCAGCTTCAAATTACATTGTCCAGAAGATTTTTTCAACTCATATAGGAATTTTTACAACCTACATGGAGACAAATTTTTCATAGCAAAAATCGAAGCAATCCCTAATCGCGTATGTCAAAAATAGTTTTATTAGAATTTGCAACATGAAAGGGCATGTCTAAAGGAAGAACAGACCCAACAGACTGAAGTACTAACTGAATGAAAAACATTGCATTGTTTACCAGAAAGATAATGAGCAACTCCTTTACATGATTCAAAAAAAGTCCCTTAGACTTTCTACCAATCCCCATGATCATGCCATTGGATGATACTTTCTACCAATCCCCATGATCATGCCATTGGATGATCTAATATGTGTTACCAATTCAGATTGACCAGGCATATGCATAAAATGAGGTTTAGGAAATGAAATAGGATATACCAAGCTTTTGAAATCAGATATGATGTGGCCTGTAGCCCTGTATCTAAAATCCAAAGCAGTAAAGATTCAATAGCAAGTAAATCACAGGCAACAGTACCTGTAAGATTCACACTGAAAGCTAAAGTGGGTGCCTTATTCAACAAACTCAAGATTTGATTATGTTGTTCGATTGCAAAAGTAAACACCATTGAGGCAGAAACAACAGGTACAAAACTAGAGTCTGAATTCAAAAAGTCTGTTGACTCACTATTCAATGCCATCGCTGTTGGAGGAGTCTTCTTCTCGGTGAATCTGAAGTCAGAAGGGAACTTTATCGGCCTATAATAATTTTCCTTTCGATGTCCTCTAATTTTGCAATACTCACAGACGCTTGAAAAACGCTTTTGATCCGTCCCTCTTGAAGCATTAGAAAGACTGGAAAACATGACAGAAGAATCAGTTGAACCCTCAGACAGTATGTGTTGTGATTCCTCTTGAGCAATGATAGAATAAGCCTGATTTACTGCGGGCAGAGGTTTCATAGTCAAGGTTTGCCTTCTAATCGCTGAATAGGTTTCATTCAACCCCATCAAGAACTGAAAGGGCCTTTGGTGTGTGACGTGAGAATAATTTTGTTGGGCAATTTCACAATCACACGAGGTAAAAGAAACTAAAGCGGTGTACTCATCCCACTAGAGCTTTAAGCGAGTATAATAGACAAAAACAAAAGATTCACCTTGGAGAAGAGTTGCTATCGACCGATGGAGGAAGAAAACCCTAGAACCATCGATTTTGTCAAAGCGTTCCTTCATATCCTTCCCAACAGTAGTTGAACTTGATGCAAAAACAATCCTAGCTGATAAGTCTTGACTCACTAAGTTAAGAATCCACGAAAGAACAATCACATTGCACCTTTCCCACTGCAAATGGAATGCCAAATCATATTGCTATCTGCGATAATCTCCATCCACAAAACCGAGCTTGTTCTTCATGAGAAGTGCAATTTTCATAGAGCGGTTCCATATATTATAGTTTTTTTTAATGAGCACAAGTTGAATAAAAAATTATCGAACTTAACAAATAGCGAGTCAATTTAAACACTAGCCAAATAATTTTCAAGTCTAGTCGAATATTATTCAACTCGATTCATCCAGAAATATCCACCGAATTTTTTGATGGGATTGTCAACCAGGCTGTGTTGCCTGAGCCGACTGACAAAGCGTATTAAGGAAAGCCTCCATTAATAAGGACAATCAATGATGTTTTGGTGTCAAAGTTAGTTAAGCCAACTGATTGGAGTCAAAGACTCATTGGGGGGGGTCCTATCTGCTTCGGGTACTCGGTAATCGACACACACTGAGTTAAATAATTTAATAGTCGCATTGGCATTGTGCATGAAACAGCTAAGCTTTGTGATGAAGTCTATACTAGTATGGCCCCCCACTCTTTTGCAGGGTTTAGTTATGCACATTGGCTTTCATGCTTTAGGGCTTGGAGTGTGCTCTTGATCAATTGAATTTCCCCACAAACCACCAAATGAGTTGATGGTCCCCATTATCTCCCTCTCTTTCAAAATGGGCATCATTGAAGATGCTACTAAATTCTTGTCCTTTGACCTTTTCCTCTTTGTCCCCAACTCCAATAATTAACCCTCTCATACTTTTAAACACTATTCGATTCGAGTAGGGAGGAATCGAGAAAGTTTTAGGGTAATCTTTCACTCTAAAAAGCTTTAATATACTTCTTAAAAGTTTGCACTTCCTAACACAAAACTCTGCATCCATCCTTGGACTCAAGTATATGTAATCGCATTGAAACTTACATAACACGAATTATCAATTAAACCAACTTCGTGATTTGATTTAACATTATAATTGAAGTGATAAAATTGTTGTCCATTGTAATAATAGTTTAATTAGTCTAAGTGGTATCATACTCACGGGCAGAATTAGGATTAAATTTTGAAGGAAACAAATTATTTATATATGAATTTATTCAGTTTCTAGAAGGTAATTAAGTCTCAAAAATAAAGGGTTGAAGCTTAATTTCACTGGTTGAATTGGGAGGGGTTGAATTATATATTAACCTTAAAGATTAAGGACCAACAAAAGTCACAACAATAATCAAATAATTAACCTTAATTTAGGGGATGTTTGATAAAATAAAATGATTAAGCGCTGAATAATTCAATGGTTTGAATGATTCAAAGGCTCTGTATGAATTGGCTCTGTATGAATTGGCTCTGAATGTGACATGCTGTTTGATAATGGTTCTAAATGTACAATCTGAATTATGAATATTTTCATTTTTACCTTCATAATGATTTATTATATTATAAGATATGATTGTTTAATAAGACAACATGTGAAAAAATTGATATTATGGTAAAATATCAGGTGCTTAATGATTCATAATGTACTTTAATGCTGAATCATTCAGCAGTGTTTTGCTGTTTCATTCAGCATAATCTTCATTCAGAGGTGAGAATCAAAACGCTGAATGCTGAACGGTTCAACATTCAACGCTGAATGATTCCATTCAGAAGTAAACAAACGGCCCCTTCGATTATAAACCACATGTTAAGTATAGGTTGTTTGTTTCAAGGTGTGGGTAAGCTTTAAACATTATTGTCTCCCTCTCTTTTTTATCATAGATTAATCATAATTAAAGCACAATAATGTTAATTATTATATGTCTGGATTTAATTAAGAGATTGCAAATCTTGGAACAAGCTTTTCACTAGCTGGACATGATCATGTTTAACATCTGTCAATTTTTTTTGTTTTGATGATGAAAATGCCCTTGGGTGAAAGGGATTTTAACTAAATATACCAAATGGGTCAAGCTATTTGAAGGGGTACATTGGTCAGTGGGATAATCATCACATGGAATGAAATTTACAGTCATGTGATCACATGCTTAAGATGAGTCAAAGGGAACTAAGCATTTTCTTTATATTTGCTTCACTTATCCAAATAATTAATTGGAATTCTATAATGTCACTACAGCTAAAAAGATAAGCATATTACATATATTTAAAAAATCCTTGTTCCTTACCCTTATTTGGCTTTTTTGGCCCAATAAGGATAACGTGTTTTTTATTTAGTTCATTAGAGCAAGTAAAAATTTATTTTGGGATCTACGATATTTTTTACAGTGTTATTGGAACTCTTATCATAGATCCCAAAATAAATTTTACTTACCCTAATAGGCTAAATAAAAAAACTCATTTACCTTACTGGTCAATTTTCTCTCTTATTTTCCCTCTTAATGTGATACTTAAAAGATATTTTCGAGAAGGAAATATAATTATTAATTAAGTGATGACATTGAGAGTTAAGGCTTTTTCTCCTCATGAATCAAGTGATTTTAGTGGTTAAAGGGATATTTATTGTTTTTAGAGGTTGTAAGTTTGAACATGATATCTGGAGGAGTATTTGAGCGTTCATTGTCAAATAGTTAAGAGCCTTTTTTTGTTACAAAAAAAATTAGGTAAGGGGTAGCCCCCAATCCAAGGTCAGGACATACCTAAGACCCAATTGGGATTTATATAGGAATTTACAGATTATCCACCAAGAGTGACAGTAGTAGGATTTGAACTTGACCTTATAAGCTCAAATTCCTGACAACCACTTATACCAACACTCATTGACAAAAGTCTTTTTAACATATATTACGTTTGTAATCTCCCAAGACTAACAATTTTTTTTCTTACCCCATTCTAATTCTTAATATATTATCTAACAATTTCTTTCAAAATGTTTTATATAATAATTAACAATAAATTAATTTATAAAAATATTAAATTAACAGAACTTTTAATCAAAGAAAGACATCGATTTTTTTATTAAAAATCCAAAAAGAAAAAAGTTCAACTTATTTTAAAAAATGTTGTATTTTTTTGGTATAAAAAGGAAAGGAAAAGTCCTTTTTGTCCTTACTAAATGTAAAGCGTAGTGTCCATGTGATGCTTTCAATATACTAAACAGCAAATTAGCTCACTTGTTACGGCTTCACCAGACCACATTAGCTTTTATAATCTCACCGTCCACTCAACAAATTGAACAATAACAGAACCGAGTATATAATTAATTGAGTTAATTCCATCCTACATCCCCGGATTATGATTCATATTCTAAATTGATCAATAAATATTCCAACTGAACCTTCGACCTAGATAATCTTTCGATTAAGTCCAAAGCTGACGATTAAATCAAAGGAATAAATAATGCTCTAGTTTAAGGATGCTGTTGGAATATTTTTCTATTTAGGGATCAATTTAGAATTTAGCCTATAGTTTGGGGACATAATCATAATTAAACATTGAGTTATTCATAAAGAACATTTTCCTTCCACCTCTATAAATCACAAATCCCATGCATAGCTCATCAGGCACAGCTCCAACCTTCAAAAAATGGCGCTGGAAGCTGTTCAAGCAAGCTCTGGAAATAGCATAGAACCGAATTCGAGTCCGAGGATTTCGTTCTCGGTCGATTTCCTCGACGAAACCAACTTCATATCCATCAATCCACATTCTCAAAATGAGGAGATGGATGCCCAGAAGGAGAAAGATAAAGCAAGAGTTGCAGACTTCGAGTTCCTTTCAAGAAAAGTGAGCAGCCACGCCATGTTGACGGCTGACGAGCTCTTCTTTGAAGGGAAGCTGCTCCCCTTTTGGCAAACGCAGCATTCCGAGAAGCTCAAACAAATCAGCCTTAGAAAGACCAAAGAGGAAGAAGATGATGATGATGAGGTGGTGAGGGCGGAAGAGGTTATAAACAAGGATGAGAGTAATAGTAGTAGTAGCATGAGTTGGTTCGTCGACGACAACCCGTCTCCGAGGCCACCGAAATGCACCGTTTTGTGGAAGGAGTTGCTGAGACTGAAGAAGCAACGGACTGCGTCGTTGTCGTCGTCGTCTTCGAGTTTGTTGGCCAACATAGCTGCATCTGAAGAAGGGAAACAAGGGTCTCGGAATAGATCAGATAACAGGCATGTGAAGAGGATAAAGAAAGGGTTGGAAAGAAAAAGATCATCAAGCATAAGAATCAGGCCTATGATTAATGTTCCCATTTGTACACAAGTCAAAAGCAGTGCACTGCCTCCTGTGTTTCCTCTTAAGAAAGGAAGGTAGCCATAGCTGAGTTGAGTTGAGTTTGATCTGAAAATCTAGGCTTCTTCTCCAATATTTTACATTTGTTTTTAAATTTTTCAAATTTTTTCTGCTCCTTTTCTTCTATGATGGATGGAAGCTCAGATGTATTACAATTTACAATGTAAATGTTGACTGGAATTTACTCTGTTTTTTTCCAACTTGTTTTACACTTTCATCAGGCACCAATGTATTATCAGCTAGCAAAATGAGCAGTCATTTTACAGGACAACCACATGAAAAGATGCAGAGTTCTATGAATTTTCAGGATCCGACCCTGAAAGATCAGCCAAAGAGGGGAAAAGAGAAAAGCCTGATGCATGGGACTAACAGCAATGAATTATTTTTGGGAAGGAAGAAAGGGTCTGAAAAGGCAAAATGGGTTCTGAAAAGGATCTGAATATATTTAAAAAAAATATGGGGTAGTTTAGTGCATCTGATCTAAGGCACATAGCACCCAAGTATGTCACTCACAATTTCAAAAGATTCTCAATTTGTCGTCGTGTTGTTTCCAACCGGTTTCACAAGTAAATGAACCTTGACCGACTGGTAAGGTAAAGGCCATCTAAAATTTTAAAAGAATTAGACAGAGAGGACTCTTTTTTACCAAAACAAATACATAATGAATTGTAATTCTGTTAAATGTGTTAAATCTTATATAACACAAATTATTAAAGTGTCGAGATTCAACCACCGGTGTTAGTTCAAGTGATAAGAAATTTGATATCATTTAAGTAGGTCTCTATGTATGCATAAAATCTCTGTTGGAAGACACACCCACCAAAACTAGATGTGTGATGTGAGTCAGTTTTGATTAGTCATAACGAAACCTTAGAACCAGAATGACAATAAAAAAATTGAAAATTCATAACACCTTGAATATAATTACAACATAAAAGGGTAAAGTACACCAGATATCACTAACCATGATCAAATGATAATTTTGATTATTGAACTTTTAAAAGTTACAAAATGATCAATAAATTTATCGCATTGTTATAAAATAATCATTGCGATTGTTATAATAAGTATAAAAGTTCCATATTATATTACAAATAAGTGCCTAAAGTGTAACCCCTTATACCCAACCTATGTGTTACGATCAGATCTAACGGATTACAATAAAAATTTACAAAATAATTTTCTCACTTTAAAAAAAATCATTACTTCTTAAAAAATGGTTATGTTAGCAAAATTCAAATCAGATAGTATAAAATAAAAAATATCGCAAATTAATTAAAATACTAGTAATATGTAAATAAATAACTTCATTCATTAAAGGTTAAAGTAAATAAGCAATACACCACTATATCAAAATACTAGGCATATGACACCAAAAATAAAGGCAATTCTAAATATTGAAACATTACAATAAAATTTCTGTACGGAATGTGTCGATCCTCCAAGTGTTGGGACTGAGTACCTATCCAAAATATCTTAAAAGAAAAAGATAGGGGAGTGAGCTAGGGAGATCAGTATGTTCCAATAAGTGCAATATAAAACCTACAAAAGAATTTAAAAAACAATTCAATAAAGTATTATGAAAATATCAGTAAATTTATTTAAAACAGATATCTACCCTCCACCCGTACACCATTTGAAATACCCCAGAACAGACATCCATAAGGACTTATCCTAGAACCTTAGGATATATGAGTCCAATGTGGAATATCATAACAGAAAGGAATTACATGTAGTTGAACTTCAGAGTCTCCAAACATCTACCCAGACAATACCCAATAAAACAGTTTCAGCCAATACTAATATTATCAGAAGTCATAAATCAGATATTTTACAATAAGAGTAATCCTGAGAATAAGTACCAAACAATCAGAAATTTCAGATAAGTAAAAATAGAACTCATGAAAATAAGTAAATAGAATCATGCTTTCAAAATCAGTTAAAACATATATATATATATATATATATATATATAATACACAAGGAACACATCGCAAAACGGGCCAGTCTAAAAAATCTACTAAGCACCGGCCTCGCTATGATAAAAAGTAACACACGATTCTAAATCAGATCAGAACAGGATTATTATTAGAATAACGCACTAAACAGAACATTTAACTAAGTTGCAGAAATATGTGAAATCACGACTCATGCGACCGGACGGATCGAGAAGAGCTGGTTTGAACAATCGAACGATCGGGCAAAACACGAGTACCTATCATAACCAAAGTCATAAATCAATCTTTGCCATTTTCCTCATTTTTCCACAACCAACTTAATTAAAATAACTATGCAATTTCAAGTTCAAGGGTCGATTCGAAGGTTTTAAGGTTAGAATTTGACAAAACGAATTTCAGATTCGGACTCATGACGTCGAAAAAATGAAATATGACATTTTCGAAAAAGTTTATTTCTTTTATCAAAATCAACAATCAACGTGGTCAAAGTCAATGATTAAAGTCAACAGGTAAACTCGGTTCGGTCTTTGTTTTCTTGACTGACTCTATCAAAGTTGACTCTCTTAACTCGATCGAGTTGACTTAGATTTCCAGAAGATTCGCAGGGACAAAGGCCACGCATCGCGGAGGCGCATGGCAGCACGTGTGGAGGGTGACAGGGACATGGACAACAGCAGAACGCTCGGAAGACTGTCAAACATGAAAATCAGTTACAACACCACCAAAATCAACCAAGATTTGGCTGAAATTAAATATAAAGCAACCAAAGCTTACCCCCAATGGTGGTCGTTGGAAACAACGGCGGGAAGGGACAAAACTGATTGGGTTTTTGTCGGAACAGGGCAGGGAACCTAACGGCGATGGCGGTGAGGTGAACAGAAATTGAGATCAGCACGAAATCGACAAAACCTTATGGAGAACCTTTGTTTTCCGACGAATATTCAATGCGATCTCCACAGCGAACAACAGGGCCAAACGGAGAGATGGTGGTCAGGTTTTGGTCGCGACTGGATGACGGACACAGTGGTGAGGGCGGTACACGACACGGCAAACAGAGGCAACAGAATCGATAGTGGAAAGGACGACGAGATTTTTATAAAAAAAATTAGGATTTTGGTTCAAGTTTAGCAAAGAGCTATTTGGTTTTAGGATTTAAAATCCCAATCGAACTGTTTTAAAAAATATTTTTACAATAAACTAACACAAACATGACCTTAGCCTAGTGGTTCAAATCCCTTCAACCACACTTATAAAAAAAATCTCACCATTTCCTTTATTTTCCTTTGCTGACGGATGATGGTCAATCCACACTTATGTCCCTGAACTTTTAAGAAAATTCTAAAATTCTCTTAAAACTTCAAAAATTCATAATTTGGTCCCAAAAATTAATTAAATAAAATGATATTCAAATTGAATAAAAATTGAGGTGTGACATAAAATATATCATCTTTTTCATTTAAGTACCTAAAGTTTTTTTGTCAAAGTACTTAAAGTTTCATTTTGGTCAAACTAGGTACCTAAAATATATTTGTATGATAATTTATGTACCTAAAGCATTCAATCTTTTTCATCTAATTTCTAAAAGTTTGACACGTAACATTAATCAACAGTACTTATTTATGATATAAGCCCAAATTTAATGATCATTTTGTGATAGTTCGATAAATTTAATGACTATTTTGTAACTTTTGAAAGTTCAATGACCAAAACAATCATTTAAGAATAGCTCAATGACCTGTGATATACTTCACCAAAAACCCGTAAAAGCACACCACCATACATGATTTTTCGGTCTATTTTTCACTATCTATCTTTGTACCAGTAAATTTTTTTTAATTCCGTTTGTTTAACTTTAATTGAACAAATGAACGAATACTAATAACTAAACGAATGTAATTAAAAAATTTAGTTTATTCGCGTTTGTTCATGTTCGTTTGTTAAAATGATAAACAAACACAAATGAACGAACTAAACGAACACAAACAAACGAATATAAACGAATGTAAACGAACATAAACAAACAAACATAAAATTAATTGAGTTTCTATTTGGGAAGAATTTTTTATTTCCAAATAATATTAGGATCAATATTTTCTTTAATTGATTTGAGTATTTTTATTTGGGTTTAAAATTAATTGGGTTTTAAAATATTAATCAATTTAATGTTAAAATTTATTAGGTCTTGATATTTCAAACGGACTGGAGATTAGTCCGAATATAAACGAACGATCATAAATGAACGAACATAAACATACGGATTATCAAACGTTCATTAACGAAAATGAAAGAACGAACCATTTGTTTGTGTTCGTTCATTTGATTAAACGAACATAAAATTTTGTTCATATTCATTCGTTTAATAAATAAATGAACATAAATGACTTTCCCACCGAACGATTTACAAAACAGATCGCCGAACGTCCTAGTAAATAAGTAAATATCCATAGTGAGACTCGTAAAAAATACATTGGAATGAGTTAGTGAAGTATGGCTAATGATTTGCAGGCTGAATATGGACAAACTATTCTAGTATAAAAATGGGAACTTGGCAATCAAACAGAAAAACATTGGTGAAACTTCCAGCAAATATCAGACCTAGATGATAGCTTTTTATGCAGAATAAATTGACACACAGAACTGGTGAAATCTGGTATTTTGACCATTCCAGCAAATATAAGACCTAGATGTAAAGCTTGAAGTAAATAAGCTAAGAATGAGTGACATGACTAGTTTAAAATTATACTTACCTCAAGATGTTCAGCAAGTGAAGGACCACAAACTATATGAAATAATAGCTGCTCCCTCAAATATATAGCACATATCACATGTCAATCGTACACAAATTTGACCGAAACCGATTACTTGAACCGATTTACCTGAACCGATACCTAAAATAGATCCGAATATTATGACTCAAATTTGACCCGAAATCTGAAAAAATCGAACCGAAACCAATCCGAATTTGAGCCAAACCGAAAGTAACCCGAATCGAAAGCAACTAAACCGAATATAACCTGAACCAAAATTAACCCGAATTCAATTTGCCCAAATCTGATCTTTTTTATAAAAAATATATCAATAATTCTATATATACTTGATTTAACTTATACCCAACTCAACCTGAATTAACTTGAAGATCCAAAGTTGATCCAAACCGAAAATAATTGATCGGATACTGACCTAACCCAAAAACCAACCAGCCCGATTTGATCAGACCCAAAATCTTCCTATCTGATTTGACCAGACATGATACCTAAACAGACCCAATTTAATATAGACCCGAATAAAATCGAAACCCGAAATAACACGATCCGACCCAAACCTAACCCGAATTAAATCTAAACCAAAACGATCCGAATCGAACTCGAACAGAGTGATCCGTTTGCCACCTCTATACAGAAATCAATTTTTAAATCAAATGAGTTTGGATAAACCAAGCAAGGCGAGCTCAGGTTGATTAGAAATTTTACGCTATATTAAACGAAAAAACGAGTTTCTATATGAAACTACAAGGATAGGGCAGTTCTAAATGAAATTAAAGATTTGGTTAATGTATAACCTTCAGAAATTCAACTGACACATTTAGTTTTACCCAAATCTCAGAAATTCCCTCCAGGGTTTCACTCCCCTTGAACTTAAAAAGCTCAAGATAATATACATAGATTTTTTTACCTCACAAAGGTTTATTTTGGCAAAGAACCGGCCCCTACGAATAAAGGATCGATCTCTTCGGGTTTGGCAACCAAAGTAACCATTCTGTGAGAAAAATGATTGATCATTTTCGCAGCAGAAATCCTTTCCACAAAAATAAGAATTCTAAACAATTTTATCTTTGAAAATGGTGACTTTTTAACTTAAAAAGCATTTGACAGAAGATTATTTCTTTGAAAAATTTTGACAATTAATTTTTTCAATATGCTCAATCTAGCTATTAAGCTTAATGTTTTGTCATTTCAAAATGAGAATCAATTCAAAGATAACATTATGCAACTTGGCTCTATGAACAAGGATATTTTTCAGGTCATGCCATTCTCCATTAATATAGGAAAGAAACCATGTGCAATAGACCTAGTACATGGGTCCAATAATAATAAGTTCAAGGGTCAGATAACGGGAAATTCATCAAAAAGGTCGATAAGACGCAACCTTTTAAGTCTACCACATTCATCTCCCACCATTTTATGAGGCAATCTAAAAAAAATTGCGTAGCACAAGATAGTATCAATCTGATTACTGCATTTACACATCTAATATACATGTCGGAACAAAATTTCTTTAACCAAATTTCTCCTGCAACCCTTGAACTAGTTTAGTTTTATTAATTAAGCCTCTATACTTTCACGGTACCCAAATAAACCTTATATCTCGATTTGGACTTAATTAACCCTTATTTCAAATGAAATGTTGATTTATATTAAGAATTTTTGTTTAGGCATAAATTAAAAGTTAGTGGCTTATTCAGATGCGAATTAAAGATTAAGTACTTATTTGGAAATAAGTTAAAGGTTGAGTTTATTTAGGTGTAATAAAAATATCAGGGCTCATAAAAATAAAGTGACAAAGTTCAAGGGCATATTTAGCATATTGGCCAAATAAGAATGACTTACAGTTCACGAAATCTTCCTATGTCTCCAAGGGATGATGGGATATCTCCATTTAGTTGATTGTCTTTCAAATGCCTTTAACAAAAAGAAGAGAAAAGAAAGTAGCATATCAAATGTAAGCAAAAAACTGCATCTTAATTCACACGAATTCGTTCGCCCTCTGAACATGTAATTCCAGTCCATTAATAATAAGGGCCAGGCAAGGATCACCGTTCCAATCAAGTGGAGGGTTCCGCAGACTGTTTTTGAAGTTCTCTAGAGCTCACTGCAACAAGAAATTAAGATCCTTTTCTTCTTCTTCTTCTTTTATTAATACGAGAAAAATACAAGATAATACATGTTCAAAGATAACTCTAAACTATTTAATATTGAACGTTCATACCCTTGACATTCCTTATTTTTGAAATCGATACCTCAAAGAATAACAATAATTTCTTTATTACCGAAGTCGCTTAGTTCATGTATTGGAATCCTTTTCAAATAAACAGGGGAAGGAATGAAAAGTTCAGACAAAATAACCGCTTGTTAACCCAATATAAAATTAGAGATAAAAGGTGCCGTGCAATCAGCAACAAACAATAACATATGACCAGTTGAAGCATTTTCCAAGAGAAAAAACATCAGTTTGATTTCGGACAACAGCAGTAGAAATCGTTAGCAACATACCCTCCCTTGTATGAGGCCGTGCAGCACATCAAAAATGTACCCAGCATTGATTAAAGGGCCAATATTTGAATTGGCAGCAGGACTCTAAGTAATCTTAGTTGGACCGTGGCCATATGGTTGTGAAGACCGCAGCTCCAGCCGAAGTCACTCCCAAATTGCTTCAATACTTTACATCATTTATGCGTATGTCAAGCACTCTTGAGCTTGACCGGATTCAATCACTATTATCGGCTAAGTACAAAGCAATGTAATAAGTTTGAGTTTGGAAGTGACACAGTCGGTCATCTCAGCTTCAGGGTTTCTAATCGATCCGTCGAAGGTGCTAGTTCAAATACTTTTGAAGGGGGGCAAATTCCACAACCCAGAAACAGGTGGAGTACTGTTGCTTGCTATAACATATACATTTTCTTCACATGGCTCCTAGTATCGATCAAATTGATCGTCAGGGTATATCATCATAGCACAAAACACTCATATTCAACAATAAAGAAAGTATCTAGAGAAAAAGAAAACTCCCACTTCAGACTTCAGAATTAATTTAGCCAATTTTATTTAATTCTGCCTACCATATGTTTTTGCTTTATGCTGTGCAAAAACTAAGAAAAATCATAACAATAAAAAGAGCCTGCAAAAGGAATTGCTTAGGACTTACATAATAACGGGTCCCTTGTATCCAAAACTGTGTCTAGCAACCAAACGCAAAGCATGAGAATCAAAATTCGTAGTATTGTAAAGCGAATCCCCCAAAATAAGCATCTCCAAGCTCAAAATAAACGGGTCGGGCTCCGTATACATCTTCAGAGCATCTTCAAAAAACCGCTTCGTAGAACGACTGCCACCCCTTCTGATAATCCTCCGTCGTGTTCACCACCCTCCAAAACGTTCCATCCTCTATCTGATCGAAAACCGGAGACAAATGAAAACTCAATCCGTTGACTCTGCCGTAGTAGTTAATCGTCCCGACCATACCTCGCATCTCTGTAAACGCGTGCCACGTAGCAGAACTTACGGCACAGATTGTTTTGAAGAGGGAATGATCGGACGGTGGACAGAGTGAGGAACAGGTCGGGAAACGTTAGGTTCTTCGATGTACCGATGGAGATGAATTCCCCGTCGGGAAGCCATTCTCGGCCGTCGAGTACGGTTCTCGTCGTCAATCCGTAATCAATCAAATATCCTACAAACAGAAATTTTAGAAAATCGTTAGAAAAGGATAAAAATGGAAATATTTGTAAAAAGGGATCGGGAGAAGATATGAATTACCACATGTATGAGTGTGACAAAATCTGGTCTTCATAATCGAATTAATCAATTAAATCAAAATTTAATTCGATTAATCGTTATGATAATTTGATGTTGAGTTGATTAATAGTTAAGAATTTTTTTTAAATTTAATTCAATTTGAAATTAATTAATTAATTAAAAACATTGAATATATTATGTATATTAGATATATATTTGAAGTTTGAAGGTGGATTGTTACTTAAAAATCTTGTTGTTTGGAACAGAGCTTGCAGCTTATGAAGAACATCCTTGTAGGTGATTGCATGGATCAGGAAATACGTTTTGAAAGTTGTGGATTTCTGAGATGTTGAGTGTAAGATTTATTTCAGCTAAATTCTCAGGAAGTTATTGAAGCTGAAAGAGAAGGCTAAAAGATTGTTATGCCCTGGTGTTAATTGGGTGTAGATTACTAGAAGATGGATATGGGAGAATATTAAAGATAAAAAAGAGAAGGTTTCCTAGCATCGCATTGTTTGGTTTCATGACCATGTTCCTAAATTCTCTATTGTTGTTTGGATCGTTATCATCTATAGATTGCCAACCAATAACAAGCTAGTTCGGTTTGGTATTATTACTGATGATGAGTATGGTATGTGTGGTGCTGGTTTGAAATCTCGTGATCATCTTTTTGCGGGGTGTTCCTATTCGATGAGTGTTTGTCTTGTGGATTGAGACATAGTCTTCTTTGTTGGGAGGATGCTCTTTAGTGGCCAGTGTCTAACTTGAAGGGTAAGTCTCTTGTGGTGAACATTCTTGAATTGACCAGGATTGGTTTTTGTATTTTTTCTGGGAAGAGCGCAACCGCAGGCTGTTCAGGAGTTGTACTCAGTCGATCGATGAGATTATTGAGTGTATAAAAGAGGCGGTTAGGATCAAAATGTATAAAAGTTGTATAGACATAGTAGATTGTGTTAATAGACAGTTGTATATTGATTGGTGATTGTAGGTGGTTGTCTGTTTTAACTTGTTGTTTCGTAGCAGTTTGGCTACTCTCTTGGTGTTACTAAACCCGAACATGATATGACCCAAACCGAACTGAATTCAGATCGAAGGTAATTCTAACACGAAATAACCTGATCTAAAATGACCTAACCTGAACCTGATCCAACTGACCCGATTGTCACCTCTACTCTGAAAGTCTTTAGTGGTTTGAACCGTTGCACTAGAATGTATGGTGACAATAACTACCCACTAATTGCCCCTAAGAACCTGCATGGAAACACATTCCAAATGATGAGCTTACGAGCTCAGTGCCTCACTAATAATTATATTATACTACATGCATCCGCTAAATGAGATAGCTAGTGGCACAGGTTTGAACATGCAAAGCTACTGATTTTAACTATTGAGTAGGCATCATGTTGTGACTGAGGGTTCTGTATCTCAAAGCTTACACCCCTCTACCTTTTTTGAGATACCCTTGGGTATCTAGGGTGAGATCCAGAGCTACATCAGAAACGTACACCCGTTAACTTACTCTATTGAGTCTTGGGGCGTTTGCACCCAGTTGGCTCCTGAAGTGCCTTGGCACTGACTTGGATATCCACTGACTGTCGTATTCTTCTAAAGAGGAACTCGGGATCATGATTGTTTCCCAAGTATCAAACAAGGCTAATTTATGTAATCCTAATTGTTATTGTTTTTATTGTTCGGATTTTAATTATTGTTCTTACTTGAAGTCTTATTTGTTGTTATCCTAAGTATATGGGGTACCTCGAATCTGATCCCTTAATCCTTGGGTTATTTATCCAAATATGTTTGTGGGTATCGATACTTGATTAAGGCAGTATCAATACCCTAGGATGAATATCGATACTCTGGTGATGGGGTATCGATACTTGACTAAGTATCGATACCAAATTTCAATTCGATGTTTTGAAAAATACCTAGTATCGATACCCCTATAAGGAGTATCAATGCTCCTGTCCAAGTATCGATACTCTTATGAATGAGTATCAATACTACCCCTTTAAAGTTGTCTAATTTTTTTCCATAAATAGGTCTTAATACATGCTAAAACACCCAAATTATGAATATACCATGAAAATGCTTCAAGCTTATGCAACCTACCAAATCTCATCTAAATGAGCTACACATGGTATAATTGAGTTAGAAATGAGTTACTTGAGTATCTAGGTTGCTGTAAGTGTCAATGGCTCAACCCAAGGTAAGATTTTCCTTCCCCTAGCTTTGGAGCTCTCTCAAACTTCTCTCACTAGACAAGAATCAAAGTAATGGTTACTAACTGAAATTTTGGGGGTTAAGAAAAGTTTAAAAACACTTCTAAAGGTCTAAACTTCCTGAAAATCAGATTAAATCTCAAAGGTTTCTTAAACCCTCACAAACCTAATTTCTAAAACCATGGCCAAACCTTGTGTTTGGGAGCTTGAAATGAAGTGAGAGGTGAGAGGATGTTGATTCTTACCTTAACTTCTCCTTGCAACACTTGGAAATCTATAAAGTTATCTCTCTTAGATTGGCTTGAGGAAGAAGATGAAAAGAAGACAATGAGGCAAGAGTTGGTAAGAAAAAGAGGGAATGGGTTCAAACATGAGATCATCTATTTTTAATGGATATCAACTTTAATTTTTGAACCATGTTCTAAATACACTCTTGGTCCCCCTGGTTTTAGTTGCGAACTAAAAACACCCTTTTTATCCATTATTGGGCTCAATCCAAGCCCAATTCCACTTGTTTTTGGGGCAAGTCTTCCTACAAGCTAAAGAATTAATTCAAGGCCCATCTCGGGTTAGCCCAAAACTCCTAACCCGGGATCCGAGGCATTACAAAAAAGATATATATTTTAAGTTCAAATTCATTAAGAATCAAGACTCAACTATTTTTTAATTAAATTAGACTTATTAAACTTTTAGGATCCAATCAAATTTTAACTCAAATAAAAAAATATATTTCTATTAAACTCAAATAATCTAATAAAAAGAACTTGCAATAAATTTTGATTAATTCAAATATAGATCAGATTAGCTAAATTTTATTTGTTTCAACTAATATTTTAAAAAATAATATTAATTAACAATTAATAAGATTTTGATTAATTCAATTTTGACTAATTTAGTTTGATCAGTGAACGAAATAATCGATTAAACACTATGTATGTATTTATGTATTTATAAAGTTAAAATTAAATTTTATTAAATTAAATTAATAATATGATTTGAAGGTATTTATATATTTTAATTTTATAAAAAAAATAAAATTATTATCCATCTCTTAAAACTTTCATTTGAATCAATAAAACATATTTACTTTATTTTAAAAATAATTTTATTATGAATTTAATGTTTGATTTAGTTTTTTTATTAATCTAATGCAAGAATAAGGTAGTATTTGTTCAAAGATAATTTTTAACATTTTGACATTAAACGTTATGTCCCTAACATACATGGTGCATTTGTGCTCGAACCTAAGACTTTAAGGAATAACAATAATTCATATCATTAAGATTGTTTTATTCGTGCTTAATACTAATCTTATGGTTTGTTTATTTCCATGTAATTGGTTTTTCAAAAAAATATTTTCTCATTTTTCAGTGTTTGGTTGACGAAAAACAGATAGTTAACTTAATTTTTTACTGGTCAACATATTTTCTTTTGTATTTTTGAAAAATGACTTACCATATAATTTTCGTAAGTCATTTTTTGAACTTTTCACTTTAAAGCATAAACGCTCAAAATAATAATTTTTGTATTAAATATATTATTTTAATATCATTTTAATAAAAATATTAATTATTAACATATATTTATTAACAATTTAATAATATATATATATATTTAATATTAATTTAATATAATTTAATTATATTATAATAATATTCTTATTTTAATAATTAATAATTTAATAATCTCATTTTAATAAATAATTAATATAATTTTTAATATTTTTAATTTAATAAAATATGATATTCTTAATTTTTTATTTATGAAATTATAAAAATAACATTTTAATAATAATATAGACATAAATAATATTAAATAAATTATTTTAATATTTTAAAAATAATAATATTAATCTTTCTAATAAATAATATTATTTATTTTATTCAATATTTAAAATAAATAATTTCTTAAAAATTATCACTCAGAGAAAAATAATTTACACAACTTCATCCAAACACCTTAAACGATTTTTAGAAATTATTTTCCAAAAAAATGTTATTCATTTTACAAGAATTATTTTTCGAAATTTGTTTTCTGTGAAACAAACAGACTCTTAATGGTAAAAAGGAAGATTGTCTTTTTTAAAGGATCCAAATTTGAGCATATGCATATAAAATGTATATTTATGTGTTGTCAATAAGTTAATTTTTTTTGAATATATTATTTTATAATCATCTTAGACTAATTCAATATATATATATATATATATATATATATTTAAATATCTAAAAAAAAATATATATATTTATTAAACAATATATTATTAAAAAAAAGATGAAACCACATTTAGTATCTATTTTTTCACAATAAAATCATGGTAAATAGTTAAAATCTAATAATCTTATTAGATTTTCTTTCAGCATGAAAAATTAAATGTTTAATATATTAATTGACCCTTGTATTTTAACAGCCACTTTGGTATTTAAATTTGACAATCGTTCTCAAAGCGGTGTCTATAATTAACGTTGTTTAATATTGTAATTAACAATCATTTTCAAAGTGTTACCTAACCATTTTTTAATTACCATTTAATACTTAAGTTTCGAAATCTTTTTCAATTTGTTAGGTTAAACCTATCATAAATAAACGGTATTAGTCATAAATACCACTTTGAAAACGATTGTATGTATAATTCGGATACTGAAATGGTATAAGAAAAAAATATAAGGACCACTCTGAGAAATTTTATTAAGTCTAGGGGTTAATTAATATATTAAGCCAAAATAAAAATTAGGATTAGAAAATTACGTGGCTGCTGGCTTTAAACCAGACCTCTCCCGTAGATCGGACATGATTCGGTTTGTGCAAATATAAATATTTAATTAAACTGGTCCAGTGTAGTTCAATTTATTATTTTACTAATAAAAAGAGGGTATTAAAATTTAATTGTAAAATATTTTTGTCAATTAATATTTTAATTTAAGAATGATTATTTGTAGGCATGTAAATGAACCGAGCGTTCAGCAAACCGATACTAAAATTACCTCAACCTCTTACCCTAACCCAAGTTGACTAATACTAAAATTAAAACACATATAGGTGAAATTTAAAAATATATGAAGAAGAAATATTATTTTATAATTCCAGGTTTTATATATTTTCGTTTAATTATAAATGTTTTCATTTGTTTTATCATTTGAAAATAGTTTTATTCGGATCAAGAATATTATTTAAGCATATAAACAAAATAAATTAAGATTCATTTATATAGAGTTATATTTTTAAATTTTAAAAATCATTTTAATTATTTTTCTTAATAATGTGGGATGATTAGAAGAGTAATATATGTTTATAATCTTTCTTAAATAATTAATATCACACGCTCTGTAGACACATTTATTTGAATCCAACATTTAAGATCTCAAGAGAAAATAACATTTTTTAATTATTGATGTCCCTTGATAAATTCAAAATTATTTAAATTATTAAATTAGTTTCGTTTTTTTACTAGATAAAGAATACTATATATATATATAGCATTTTATATTATCTTTTTTAATAACATGATATGTTTATAAGATAATCTCTCTCAAAAAAGTAATCTATTAAATATTAATAATACATATTTACACCTATCAAACCCGAAACATTTAAAAAGAATAAAATTCATTTATAATTAATATCAATATATATATATATAACTTATATTTATTGTTATTAAATTTAAATGAATAAATAACTTAAATTTAATTAAATTTATAACTCATATATAAATATTTCTTTAATTCACAATAAACTAATATTTTTCCTTTTAGAGTTAATTTTTAAGATTTAAGGTTTTATGATTTGTGATTGGTAGTTTAAGGTTTATGATTTAAAGTTTTGGAATTAAATTATATGTTTTAGGGTTTGAGATTTAGAGGTTTAAGATTTAAGTTAAAAAGAGAATTATTTACTGTGAGTTAAAGATATTTATTTATGGTTTAAATTCTAATTTAATTTAAGTCATTTTTTAAATCTAATTTTAAAATATATTATTAATTTTATATAGTTATGTGATTATATATATATATACTCAAAGTTAGGGTCAAATTAGTCCTATAAAAGTCAAATCTTTTAAAATCGTCAACTTTAAATATTTCAAAGGCATTCAAATTAGGGTCAAATTTGTATGATGGTTATCTTTTGAAATTGATTAATCAAATAATAATAAAAAAATTAGAACAAGAAACCAGGAAATAATAATATGGCGGGCCGGTTTAATCTTTCATAAAGGGGGAAAATGAAGGAAAAGCTCTGTTTTTGTTAAATGCCCAAAATACCCTTGATCTAGTCTCTAGCTTTCTCTGTCAAATCGTTTCCTATTTCTGATAAAATCTTCTCTCACCGTTTTTAGAGTCTTCATTTCTTTCTTATTCACTATTTCTATATGGAGCTTCAGCGTCCGGAGGAAGAAGGCCTCCAGAACGAAAGGGGCAAAAACGGAAACTAGAGGAAGAGATCCAAGAGGGCCGTGAAACCGTCCCAACGGCGACTCACGCTGTGTGCACTCTTGGCCGAGTAACCGCTCAGGTTAGTACTCGAATCCGCCTTCTCTTGGAGCGAATCAGATCGCACCTCTGCCAAGCGTGCAACTCACGTACTAGCTGAGCTCGCCAAGAACGGTAAAATTTGAAAATCTTCAGTTGCAAATTCCGATCTCATTCTATTTTGAATTTCTCGCCTTTATTTCGTGTTGTTTTTACTGATTTTTTTCCCTTCTAAATTTCATGATTAACGGTAATGATCTATGTTTTTTTATTTATTTTTGGAAGAGGAAGTTGTTAATGTGATCGTTGAAGGTGGTGCGGTTCCGGCTTTAGTGAAGCATCTGCAAGCGCCGCCATGCGACTATGGTGACCTAAGTCCGAAGCCTTTAGAGCACGAAGTTGAAAAAGGAAGTGCTTTTGCACGGGGCTTCTCGCTGTGAAGGTGATTTTAGTGATATTTCTCCTTTTATAACCAAAAAAAAGAGTAAAGATGGTTGTTACTACCATACTTGTATTTTATATAATTTTGCGTAGTATGAGCTGTAGTTTACGTTTTAAATTTGAATTATATTAGAAGTTCACTTGTTTCGTGATATAGATAATTTGAGGAATAATGCTTGATGGCAGCACAAGTTAACATGGAGAAATTCAAGTTATACTAATCTGTTAATATAGGGTAGAGATGATTTATTGCTAAACCACTAAATCTTGGCTATATTTTGAATCTGGTATTTTTCTGGGTTTGCATGATTATGTTCCTGGTATTAATGGAAATAGTTAGTTATTCACTCTTGTTAATCATTGGATCTGGTAATTCTTTATTGCCTTTGCTGATAACAGCCAGAACATCAGCAACTTATAGTTGATTCTGGGGCCTTGTCACATCTCATGAATTTGTTGCGCGGCACAAGGATAGTTCTATTTCTCGTGCTGTGATCAGCGTCATCAAGATGTGCTGCTGCACCCAACCTTGCTCATGAGAATAGCAGCATTAAAACCCGTGTCAGGTTTGCTAAAATTGTGCAGTTTTAACAGAATTTATTTGCAGCTCCTTGTTTATTCTATTAATTATCTTGATTGGTTGATAGAATGGAAGGTGGGATTCCACCTCTTGTGAGTTGCTTGAGTTTACTGATACAAAGGTGCAAAGAGCAGCTGCGGAGCATTACGAACCCTAGCTTTCAAAATGATGAAAACAAGAATCAGGTAACAGATCTGCCTCTGGAAGGTGGTGTGGATAAAACTGCCTTAAGTGCTGGTTAATGGAGTGAATACTATGGCTTTTGCAGATTGTTGAATGCAATGCTCTACCTACTCTCATCTTAATGCTAAGATCAGAGGATGCTGCTATACACTTGAAGCGGTAGGATTCTTGTTGTTTATGTTACTTAGCTTTGGGTGTGTGGTGTTGGACATGGGGATACTCAATGCTAAATCTTTTCAAGATTTCCATGCATTTTGGGAGTCCTTCAAGGCTTATATCCTCATATCCATGTCCGATATGTGTAGGGCACATGTCCGATATGTGTAGGGCACGGGTTGCTTCAAGACAAATAAGGAGTAGGAGTAACATAACTTGGATGCTTTTTAGGCTAATTCCATTGGGTTTTAATTTATTTTTTATCAGTTGTTCCATAAAAAAATTCCAATTGGCTTGTAGGTTGGTGTGATTGGCAATCTGGTGCATTCATCGCCAAAACATAAAAAAAGAAGTTATTGCTGCTGGAGCTCTGCAACCTGTCATTGGCTTGCTTAAGTATGTTTAATTTGGTTTCGTGTTTCTTTAACGTGTTTTACTTCTAACATAGGTTATAATTTTTTTGGGCTGTTCTTTTGATTTGCATTTTATCAAGGTTTTCCCTTTTTATATTAATCGATTGTTTATTGGAAACAGCTCCTGCTGCCCGGAGAGCCAAAGGGAGGCAGCTTTATTGATTGGACAATTTGCCGCAACTGATTCTGATTGCAAGGTGAAGACGTCCATTCTCTTCATACTTAACTAGTCTTAAGATGCTTCTTCTTGGATCTATTTGTCAATTTATGATGAAATACAGTTATTGACTCTGGAATTACTGCCCTAGTATTGTATGAATTAGCTTTTCACGTGCTGCCCTTTTTCCTTGAGCATTGGTCTCTATGCTTATAATTTCATTCCTTCTCCTTAATTTATCCTCGTTTCTCCTTTTTGACACATGCTACTTTGGATTTTGCAGGTTCATATTGTACAAAGGGGTGCTGTTCGACCCTTGATTGAAATGCTTCACTCTCCTGATGTACAGCTGAAAGAGATGTCAGCCTCGCTTTGGGGAGGTGGCACAGGTTATTATGCTATTTCCCTTGAACAATTTCAAGTTGTATTACTGCTGTGAAAGATGCTTATTGGCCTGGCCTTCAATCTAATGCTTATCCTTTTTTCTGTGATAATAATGTGATTATTTTGTCTACTAAAATATTTTCTTTTTAAATAAAATTTGAAGTTAATGTTGTTTATGATTCCTGCTAGTTTCTAAGACTAAATTTCTTCCATTACTGTCAATATACCTGCTTGTTATTTTGGTTTCACAATTGTTGCAAGTCATGTAATTATGATGGTTTTGTCAGATGCATCCCTTCCACTCTTCAAAATATCCTGCCTCTCACAATTTCATCATGGCTCATGCATGTTTGCATATCATTTTTTGGCTTGATATCTTAATAAACTTTGTTCCTCAGCATTGAACAGAAAGGGCTTGTTCTATTCTTTGTTTTTTTTCTTGTTTCCGAGGTTTCTGCTTACTTGAAGAGGTCTTTATAGTTGCATCTGTGAAACTTAATAGTCTGCTAAATTTCCTTTCTCATAAACTGGAATTAGTAGATAACTCTTTGTCATAAATATAATTTGTTTGCAGGACCCACACAATCAAGCTGGTATTGTGCATAGTGGTGGTTGGTTCCTTTGTTGAAGCTTCTAGATTCAAAGAATGGATC